>NW_012267225.1:25490269-25498911 GCF_000151885.1 Dipodomys ordii
TTCCTTCCTTCCTTCCTTCCTTCCTTCCTTCCTTCCTTCCTTCCTTCCTTCCTTCTTTCCTTCCTTCCATTCTTTCTTCCTTCCTGTACCGGGGCTTGAAATCAGGGTCTGGGTGCTGTCCTTCAGCTTTTTTTGCTCAAGGCTGGAGCTCTACCACTTGAACCACAGCTTCACTCCTGACTTTTTGGTGGCTAATTGGAGATAGTCTCACAGACTTTCCTGCCCAGCTGGCTTCATACCTCAGACCTCAGATATCAGCCTTCTGAGTAGCTAGAATAATAGGTGTAAGCTACCAGTCTCCAGCCTTATATCTTAATTATATGTTCTCTGGACCTCCAATCTGGTCTCCTCATTCCATGTGTTGGAATCTTCATTCCTTGCGTAGGATCTTTTTTGAGATCAGATGATGGCATTTCCAGGAGTGAATGGTTTAGTTGGCTTTGACTGTGGTCAGCTTTGACGAAGTCAGTGGAAGGGATTTCCTCCAAGTGCATTGTTATCCATGATATTTTGCTCCTCACTTGTGATAGGGAAGAGAGAGTCAGTTTCAGCACAGCTGGTGGCAATTTTGCTCTGAATTCAGAGGCTGTGGAGCAAACTGGCAATTTCATGCTCTAGCCATGGTGGCAGCCAAGCGAGCTTTAGTAACTTACATGGTATGTCCACAACCTGCTTCCCGTGAAATTGCCTATAAGTGGGGACAACCTGGGAAGTCGCAGCTGAAGGCTGCCTAGACTTCCTGACAACCCTGGTTCTAGTACTTAGTATGCAGTGCTCTCTCTCTCTCTCTCTCTCATGTCTTGGATTTGCTTAGTTTGCTCTGCATCTTCTTCTGCCCTACAATGTGTGATCTGCCACCAGTGGTTGGTAGATGTTCTGCCATTGATTATTTCTAGAAACCCTGGTTGGTGGTAAAGCATTTGCCTAGTAACATGGGCTGGGGCGGGGGGCGGGGGAAGGGGAGGATTCTATAATTCCATTACTCCTTGGAAAGGGTCAGCTAGGCTCCTAACAAAACAAGCCTACCACCTTAGTCTAGAAGTGAACTGAGGCATGTATACCTTTGGTGACATGTCTGCACATCTAAAACTTTAAGCAAATCCATCTGGTGTTGATATGTGCCAACTGAGAGAATGAGCACTTCAGAGACCTTGGGGAGCAACTTTTAGTTCAGAATCTTCCCTTAGTAATAAAGAAGAGCTGTGATTCTGAGCAAAACACAATATATGGATGTATATTTGAAATATCACCAATGAAACAAATAGAACTTTTCCCTAAAAATATAAACATTATTGGTAAAATGAAGAGGTCAGCCTCAATAATCACTAAGAACCCATTGGTTCTAAAAGGTTCTGATTTCTGTTGTTCTACCTAGTGACTCTCATTCAGTCAGTCAGACTCTCAGTCTCTCATTATCATTGTGAAGATTTTTATAAGGTCCCACATCCCTTTCCTTGCTTTCTCTCTCTGTGCCACTCACACAAATCCCACTTTGGCTTTTTCTCAAGCGGACATTGTCCCCATGTGTATCATCATCTATGTGCATAGGAAATGCTTTAGGATCTGCTCCAAGGTCTTCATGGCACATTGTAACTGCACCATCAAACACAATACCCACAGAGGCTTAATGGTAGTGGATCTGAGGGGTTGGGTGTGGATACAGCAGATTCTGGCTTTTCACGCCTTGCCTCTGTGAGAGTTAAACCATTGCAGAGAATGTGCAACCCCCCCAACCCCCCGCCAATCTTCTCTAGTAAAAGCAATATTAACTGCATTCGAAACATGGTGGCCAACAGTTAATGTCCTGGATCCAGTCCCCCTCTTGGCTTGTGAGGCGAGAGAGAGGCCAGTCAGGTGGCCCGGAGGCATTGCTGGAAGGAACCATTGCTCCCTGTATTTGGAAATGAAGGGCCATAAATGATGGCCGCTTTCCAGTGTGCCAGTAAATAAGTAAATAGAGTGTTGACACTGGTCTCTCTGCCAAACACCAGTCTGCTCTAACTTCATCTTGGAGGAGATGAAAGCGAGTAGGGTTATTGCCTAGGTTTTTGAAAAGTAGGCTTACGTTGACTTGGAAATCTCTCCTTTTGGAACCCTTTCAGTCAGCTTTCTGGCCCTCACTGGTGAGTGAGACAATTCTGTCAGACATGAGACTGTGTGTGTGTGTGTGAGCTTATTCATAATAATTATCAGCAATAGGCTGAAACAGAGCCATTTCTAAAGACGAACTGTTGTCAACAGATACTTCAGCTCTCGTTTGGAATGATGGTTCAACTCCTGGAAGAGTGGGTGTTTAGCATGCATCCAACACCAAGACAGTTTAAGATGCTGGCCAGGCATCCACCATTTTGGGGCTAGTCAGATTTGGGAACCAATATTCTCAGTCCATAGATTTGCAAGGTTATATTATCCATGCCTCCTGAATTAGAGAATTATGTTCATTGACCAGGCTTGAAGTCAGACAATATGGCAGCCATCTGGTTTATTTTCATATCTGGATCTTAGCATGTGCCTGTTACCTCAGAGCACTTCACACAAGTTTGTGGGATGAAGAAAATGAATGAATGAACTGGGAAGTCCCTGGCTTCCTTCTTTCTGCTGTCATTCCCAATCTCAGGGTCTTTCTAGAAACCTTCAGTTTAAAATCTGACTTGCTACTATTCAGGTCCAGCTCCCCCCCATCCCCCCACCCCCTACACACAGCATTGAGGAGGACACACCATAACACTGTGGCCCAAGCTGCGTGGATTCTTTTCTTTGTTCCTTTCCACGTTCACTCCCCCAACCTTTCAAAATTATTTCACTGCTTTCCTGTTCTTTTCCCTGGGGAAATAAAACCCACAAAACTTCAAGATCGTCCCATACAAACAACTCTAAGAAACTCTGAGAAACTGAAGACAGAGACAGCAAAGAGCTAGAGCCCAGAGCACAATGACCCCACTTTGCTTGAGATCCAATGTGATAACTGGTTTAGGGCAGAGGCACCAAGACTTAAAGGGCCAGGCACACTTCAATTTTCTACTTTTTGTTGTTGCTGCCATTGTTGTGATGGTACTTAAGCTTAAATCCAGGTCTTGGGCACTGTACCATAGTGCTCCAGGCTAGCACTCTACCACTTGAACCTCTCCTCTACTTCCAGCTATTTGGCAATTAATTCGACATATGAATCTCACAGACTTTCTTCCCTGAGCTGACTTTGAACTGCAGATCTTACTCAGATCTATGCTTCCAGAGTAGCTAGGATTACAGGTATGAGCCATCATTGCACAGGGCCCCCTGTTGTTTTTAACAGCTGAATGAAAAAGAATTAACCTTTTGAGTTGATGTCTCCTCTAGTTTGGTTCCTGTTTTTCTTCAAAGTGTGATGTATTGAATTTACTGATATATCTACCATCATTAAAAGAGTTTGAAATAGGCATTTTAAAAAAGAGTGATGTATTATCTATTAAAGCATTGAAAAGGGCATCTTAGCAAATGCACACACTTTGAATGTTACCAGTTTGGGATAGTTTAGAAACCCAGAATTTTCTCACAGTATTTGACTCTCAGGATTGCATGGTTGTAGACAATGCATGCAGTTCTCAAACAAGCCATGTTCCTGCTACTAGTTTCAAGATTAGACTTCCAGGTGAGAAGAGAAATTCTGTTTATTTTTTTTAACTCTCATATTTTCAGATCTTGGGTTCCAAAAGAAACAAGAATGAGTGCTTTAGAAGTTTTATGGACAGCCTTCAATTTGGGGCCGTTATGATGTAATGGACAGCTTATGCTGGCTGGTCTACAGAGAGATACAAGCCTGCAGGATTGTTTTGTCTTAGGGTTCTTAATATACTTTTGTTATTTATATTTTTAATTGTGTGAAAGTACCCAAAGGCTTAGTGGCAACAGAAGACAGTTGTAAAAACTGAATAAATAAATAAATTAGAAATTAAAAAAAAATCCGAGTTAGTGATGTCTGACTTCCTCTATTCATGTTATTGCTACTCTTGTTGCTTTTTGGTTTTTGTTTTGCTTCTTGACTGTTGTTGTTTTCCAGGAAAGCTGTCATTTATCGTGAGAACAAGAGCAGCCATGTGTTGATTTTTCTGGATTCTTTTTGGATACTCTCCCAGTGCTAATGAAGGCCCTTCCAAAGTGCTAACAAGCTGGTGCCAGAATCAGTGTTGCTGAAAACAATAGAAGAGAGTGGTATGCAGACATCATGTGTACGCAAACCCATATACGCTCACGTCCATATTTGATTTAATAAGTGCATGTGCAACTCCGTTTGTGCAAATGCATGCATCTCTTAGTACAAACATAACAAAAAATGTGTTTGCTGGAGGTACACAGAGGGGAAAGTGAGGGAGGCCTTGTACATTTGCTACAAGGAAATTATATTTGATCAAAATATGAGCAGATTTTAGATTTCTCAGTGTTCCAATTTGTCAGCTATTGAAAAGGTACATTTCTCCATTGAAAAAAAAATAGATTCCCCATATATATCCATAGTACTTATTTGTTTTATTAAGACATGGGACTTCTGGAAGTGGAGCTTGTGATCTCAAGTGCTAGATCACCAGCCTTACATGAAAAAGCTAAGCTACAGCATCCAGACCCTGATTTAAAGCCTGCAAAGGAAAAAGGAGAGAAAGAGGCCTTCTACCCAAAGATGCACCTGGAAAGTGCTTAGCTTAGGCTAGGCTACGGGGTTGATTTTAATAAAGTCTCTACCAATAATGAGTACTTGGGGGGGGGATATTTGCTGAAAGGGAGGGTGTTTTGAACTTAGGCTCTCTCTGGCCTCCATAGAGTCTCCCTGCCTTCCTTCCTCCCAGGGTGTAATTATTCTTTCCTCCATTTGTTTACACAGCTTGTAGATGCAGACCGGGTCCTCTGGCGACAATGCCACTGACTACAGTCACTCTGCGTTTAGAAGCTCCTACACCTAAATGCCGGGCCATGCATCATTAAGTAGCACAGTTATTCAAATTTAGTAAATTAAATTAAATAAACTCAAATGACTTGGTTTCAGGGATTAAAAATTTCATCGTATGGTGCCCGTAGTCAATTTCTTTTATTATTATTGTTCATCAAGTAGAATTTATGTTTTTTATGAATCAAAAACCCTTGCTTGTCTCTAAGCCCCACAGCGGAACACGGCTTCCTGGGCTGAGTCGGTAGCTTCGTGCGCCATCTACCGGCGGCTGTTGGTACCGCGGCCTCCCGCTGGCCTTGGGCCTCCGAATTGGCCAGGGGTGGAGGTGGAGGAGGGTAGAAGCGGGGATAGGCAGGGAGAGCCTGGAGGGCCGGCTTGCACAATCCCTGCAGAAACCGTGGACGGAACGGTGCGTTTGTCTGACCGATCCCGTGGGCTTTGTCATTGTGGGTCACCTTGAGGTCTCCGGGACAATCAGAGAAACTGGCTATTGAGGCCGGGGCACTGTGGTCTGTTCTCACACGTTTAGTTGTGTTCTGCGGCCATTTTTGGCCTTTTAAAGCCCCCATGAGCTAATTGCATGGCCGTGTGTGCGACAGACATACCTGAGAGGCCGAGCTTTCCCTGGCCTCCACCCAGAGCCTTCCTCTGTGCCCTCACATTAGTTCCGAGGAGACATCTGATGCTTAGAAGCAGTGGCTGCAGTTGCCAAAGGTCCCCAGATAAAGACGAAGATCAATTTTACCACGTTACCTTTTTATTTTTTTTTTAATTTCCCTAAACAGAAGCAGAAAATCGAAGTGCTTTGGGAGCCAAGGAAGCCACCCCATTGTTTTAAAGACAGGCTTAACTTTGTTTCAGTTTATTTATAGTTTAACAAATAAACAGTCACCAAACAATGATAATACAAGTCCAGTGAGAGAAATCACATGAGATTTGTTTTTGCTTTTTTATTGTTTTTATTAAGTAGTTGTACAAAGTGGTTATAATTCCATAAGTCAGGTGAAGACTAAAATGTTTCTTGGCCAATGTCACCTTTTGATTTCTCACCCATTTCCCCCTTCCTGTCCCTAGCCTCAAGGTGCACACACAGTTCACTTTTTACATAATGTACATTGACTGTCATGACTGACTGTCATGATTCAACGTTTTACTTTGTTACATTATGTAACGTTTGTTCACCCTTCCTCCTTTCCTTCCTTCCCCCAATTTTCTTGATTTAAACAGGTTTAAGGAGAGAAATCCCTTCTAAATAGCATGTGTGTGTGTGTGTGTGTGTGTGTGTGTGTGCACACACACACACACACTTAAAACCAAAATCCTCAGTTCTCGGCCTCCAAAATAGCTAGGATTATAGGTGTGAGCCACTGGCCCCTGATTGAGAATATTTCTTGATTTAAACTTGTTGGACTTCTTTGTTTGATGTGTCTTACATCAAGTAAAGCTACACAAATGTGCCAATTATGTATTTCCTCACATCTAAACCATAATAACCTCAGCCCCCCTGAAAAGGCATCCAGGAAGTCTTTCTATTTCAGTTTCTAATAAGAGGGCGAAGGGTAGGTATGTGTGTCTGAGGGCCAGCTCCTTTGCCCAGTCAAATGTTTCAACATAGCAACAAACAGATGGTGTCTCAGGCTTTTTGCTGAGTTTATTTAAGATGGTGTATTTTGTGCTTTTTCAGGAGGACTGTGACAATAAGTCTCCTCTGGCATTAATAAGTGCAAAAAAGACCATGTAACCCTCTTAAAATTTTTACTTCACTGGGTCTCCTGGTTCTGTTAATGTGTTTTTCTCATCTTCAAAAGGAAGGTTCCTTTCCACTCCTTAAAAGGAAATTGTTCCTCCCACCGTGGGCCAGCACTCTCTTAAGTGTTTTCTTTAGTATCTACACAGAGAAGACATGTAAGGATGAGTTGTCAGGTTGGAAGGAAAAGACATAATTTATAGTCCCTTTGCACATAGTAGAAGGGTACAAGTCCTGGAGATTTTTAAAACCATTTTATCTTTCAAGTCAAACCCAGGTAGCAAAGGGTAAACAAAGTAAAATGTTGAAGAAAAGTCAATTAGGATTGAAGTTGTAGATCTAGAGAAAGCCCGCTCATCTCGCACTCACAATGTCCTAAAAGAGATTGAATGGTGAGTGCTGGGGGTGGGGGTGGGAGTGTGCCTCACTACTAATCTAATGTGTGTGTGTGCATGTTTGTGTGTGTGCTGGTCCTCAGTTCTGGGCTTAATTAAACTCAGGACCTGGATGCTGTCCCTGAGGTTTTCTGCTCAGGGCTAGCACTCTACTACTTGAGTCACAGCTCCACTTCGCTTTTTGGCATTTAAAATGAGATAAGAGTTTGCATGGACTTTGAATCTTGATCCTCACATCTCAGCCTCCTGAGTAGCTAGGATTATAGGCATGAGCAACTGGCACCCAGCTGGCATTATTGTCCTTACATTAAATGAAGAAATTTTCATCCTTAAAGGTCTTTCTAAGAGCCTTCCTCCTTGCTGTTCAGTGGTGTGAGGAGAAGCCAGAGTCTGGCTAGGTTGTTAAAGTTCAAGGTGGAGTTGTCTTTCCTTCATCTGTTAACACATGTCTATTTCTTCTAAAATCCTTGTCCTGCTGGGAGGCAGTGGCTCACATTTGCAATCATAGATACTCAGGTAGCTAAGATCTGAGGATTGCAGTTCATATCCAGCCTAGCCAGGAAATTTCCTCAGATTCTTATTTCCAAGAAACCAGCCATATAAAAAAGCTAGACATGAAGGTATAGATAGTTCTAGTGATAGAGTGCTAGCTTTGAGTTAAAAAAGCTAAGGTACAGGTTCAGGCCCTGAATTCAAGCCCAAACAAGCAGTACAAAGAAACTCTGGTTCTAGAATGACTTGCAATGGGTCAGCTTTTGTGTCAGACTTGTCATGGTGTGGATGGTCTTGCATTGCATTAAGTCCTAGTTTTCCAGTCAGTCAATGTGCTCATTTTGAGGCTGCTTCCTGAAGTTGCCCATCTCCTCCTGCTCTGCTGTATGAGTGCCATCTAAAATCTCATGAAGTCACTCATTTGTTTTCCCTTGATGATGTTGAAAAGAGTTGGCTAAGAAACAAACGTGAATGAACTCCTTCAGATTGTCTTAAAATTAATTAATTTTTTATGAAGAAAACCAGGAACAAAGTGATTATGTGCTTTCTGAAACCAAAATGCCTACAAGAAAGTGATACAGGCAATGTTATCCTCTTTCCCACTTCCTGTGTTGAGTTCCTAACTCATAGTTCCTTGGAAGGAGACTTTATTTAGAGACAAATGTCTTGGTAGAGGTAGTGAAGTTGAAATGAAATTATTAAGGTGGCCTCTAATTCAATATGACTGGTGTTCCTATAAAGAAGAGGAGATATATACACAGGTATGTGAAGAAAGAGGAATACATGAAGACATGGGAATATGGCCATCTATGATCAGGGACAGAGGTGTGGACCTGTCCTTCCCTTAAAGTTCTTGAAATGAATCAACCTTGAAAACACCTTGGCTTTGGACTTGCTGCTTTCAGAACGGAGACAATAAATTTCTGCTATGTAAGCTAGTCCAGTCTGTGATTATCTATCTATCTTATCTATCCTATCTATCCTATCTATCCATCCATCTATCTATCTATCTATCTATCTATCTATCTATCTATCTATCTATCTATCTATCTATCTATCTATCTATCTATCTATCTATCTATCTATCTAT
>NW_012267225.1:25498961-25524374 GCF_000151885.1 Dipodomys ordii
CTATCTATCTATCTATCTATCTATCTATCTATCTATCTATCTATCTATCTATCTATCTATCTATCTATCTATCTATCTATCTATCTATCTATCTATCTAGCTAGCTAGCTAGCTAGCTAGCTAGCTAGCTCAAGGCCAGTGCTGGCCCTTGAACTCAGCCCCTTAGCTTATGTGCTCAAAGCTGTTTGTCTACCACTTGAACTGCAGTTCTACTTCTGGATTTTTGGTGGGTCATTGAAGCTAAGAGTCTCTGACCTTCCTGTCCAGGCTGGCTTTGAACCCTGATCCTTAGATTTCAGCCTCCTGAGTAGCGAGGATTACAGGCATGAGCCACTGGTGTCTGTCTGTGATAACTTTTTAAATGGCAACTCTAGCAGACTAATATACTGAGAAAGTATATTCAAATAGGTGTACATTTTGGTGTTTCCAAATAATTTTTGTTATTACCTAGACTGAGGTAAGAACTACTGAGGTCCTCAGTAGTCCCAGCCTGCACGGCCTACCAGACCTGCCAAATTCTCCAAAGTCTTTGGAGCACAATTGCTGCATATAACTGTGGTTATTAGTGAAAATAAATATCTCCCACTTAGCTTCATATATCTGAATACACAAAGCCCTTTTGTGCTAACAAACTGCAACTTCAGGACCACAGAGCTTTGTAGGACTGTGACAGACCGTTAGTACAATTTGAACAGAATTATACCCTGTAGTCTTGCAAGCTTAATCCTTGTGGTATTGAAGCACCTGTCTGTGCCATCCAGATGGAGGCTCAGGTGAGAGCTTTGTGCATGTGCACTTGAAAGGTGAGGCCTCATCCATAGATGCTCTTTAAAGGCTAGCTTGATTAGCCTTTTAAACAATGCAGCTGTTTCCCCCCAGGGAACTCTGGGTCAAAGGCTAATTCTTTGCTGGAAAACCTGGACTTTGGGTTCATCTGTGTGGTGTGTGCTGTATCCTCCCAAAAGCTGAATGTGCTTGGTATCTGAAGAACACAGGAGAGCAGTTAATGGTAGATTTGGTTTAGGAGAAACACAGATACACTTTTTTCATTGTATCTGTTTGTTTGTTTGTTTTCACTCTAGCTTATTAAGTGAGCAATTCAAAGTCCAATCATGAGAATTCAGCCTTATTTGGTTTTAATTTTCTTTAGTGTTGATAAATCTCAGGAAGAATCTCAAAATGGGCAGGAAAGCAGTAGAGAAGCAAAGAAAAACTATATATAGAATTTTTTTAAAAGACAAATATCCTTTCAGATACTGAATGATTACAAATGGATATAGGTCATGGTGACATCCTTAAGTAAATCTTTAGGAACATGCAATCTATGTCAAGATTTCCTCTGATTGTCTTCATTTCATGCTCATCCCAATAGGGCAAAGAATGTGTAAAATAAATGTGCATGGTGGAGCATGTACTTAACATTCTCAGTGTGCACCAAAGAATCTCATAGAAGCTATACTGTCTTTCTGATAAAAGCCAACAAGAATGTACTTCCCTTGATGTGAATATTATTATTTTATTTTGTACACAAGTACTGGGACTTGAACTCAGGGCCTTGAATTCTCCTTTAGTCTTTTTCATTCAAAGCTGGTGCTCTATCACTTGAGCCACACCTTGAGTTTTGCTGGTTAAATGGTGATAAGCATCTCAAATTTGTCTACCTGGGCTGCCTTTGAACCTCAGTTCTCAGTTCTCATCCTCCTTGCTAGAATTACAGATGTGAGCCACAAATCTTCCATTTTATAATGAACTATAAAGTACTCTCTGATAGTCTTTTAACTCCTCCTGCCACTTTCACGTCACCATAGAATAAAAAAAAATTCAGAAGATGTAAGACATTTGCTCTTGGGATTGTCAATTAAATATTAATCAAATGTCAAAAACTAGAACAGGATTAATAGAATGAATGAATTTTGTCTAGCTTAAATTATTTGCATGCCACCTATATAAATTATGCTTGTTGCTTGGCCTACTTTAAAATAATTCTTTTGTGTCAAAGGCCTTTAAGGTGAAGTTCAAAAAAAATGTGAGCCTTGGTAGCTGAGATCTGATGATCTCGGCTCAAAGTCAGCCACGGCAAGAAGTCTGTGAGACTCTTATCTCCAATTAGCCATGGGAAAACTGGAAGTGGTGCTGTGGCTCAAAGTGGTAGAGTGCTAGCCTTGAGCAAAAGAGCTCAGAGACAGTACCAGGGCCTGAATTCAAACCCCTCCAATGGACCAAAAACAAAACAAAACATAAAAGTGTGAGCCCTACAGTGACTTACCATTTTGTGCTTCTTTTCTGAATCTCTAGTATTGGTGTGTTTTTCTCTCCCCATCTCCATTTCCACCAGAGAACTGATGAGCTGTATGTTATCAATATCCAGTGCCTGGTTAGAAAATGACAAAACCTGCATTATTTTTCATTTTTCACCTGTCATAAGGATATTTGAGGTTATAGGACAAATATACTCACACAAAGTCACATGACTTAAAATATCATTCTCCTGAAGGTAATCTCATTCCATTGCTCCTGTTTAAAAACATAATTTTATTTATTTATTATTTTGGTGAAAGGACTTCTCTGTGATAAGATGTGTTAAGAAATCAAGAGAACATTTTCATAGCTTAATAGAAAAGATCCTGATGTGTTTCCCCTTCTAGATGGTCCTTAAGATGAATGTACTATAAAAATATGATACATCTCACTGCTGTAGAAGCAGCTCAGAAATCTTTAGCAGTAATGATGGACTAACAGCTGTAAACATAAGGTGACATCTTTAAAGATAAGGCACTGAAGTATTGATTAGGTAAATCTATTTGGCAAAGCAGCAGTGATACATAGATAGGAGAACAGAGTGTTGGGAGAAATCTGCGAATCTACCTTTTAGAAAAGGCCTTGCATAGTTCATAAATAATAATAATAATTACAATAAAGGCTCTGCCAGTGGCTTAAAGAACCAAGTAATATAAATTGATTGCTAACATTTCACTTTAAGATGGATTAAATTAATGCTGAATCATCCAGTAACTCTTATGAAAGTACGGTACATATGACATGGAAATTAATACCAAATGAATTCATTACAAGTGAGATAATTACGACGTATACTCAATAAATTAGGAATGACAGGGCATTTAGCATTATAGGCATTAAAATACAATATTGAGTATTAAATAATGCCCTGGCCAGTACAGAGGGATTGGGCCACTTCAAGCTCAATGCCACACGTTCTTCAGAATTCAAAGTGAGTGTTTCTCACTGTAAGATTTTGGAGAATGGCCATCTTCAGCCATATCAAAAGTCACTAGGCTCTTGTGTTCAACCAGTGTCCTAAATCCTTTAGTGAGGAAATGCTGAGGAGAGAGCAGACTCCCAAGGTATCTGTGAACAAGAGATTATGAAGCTCAGATTCAGTCTGGAGCCCAAGCCAAGACTTTTGCTTGATCTCTCTTCCTCCATTCTGGAAATTGTACAGGGATCTAGTAAAACTCTCTTATTTCCCATGAATTTGTGCCAGAATGTAGCATTGAGGGCTTCTGTAAAAGCCCCCCATCTCTAAATTCCTGGTCCAACATTCTTGATTTTACACCACCTGACAAGGAGACAACAATAAACAGGAGTACCAGTGTGTATTCAGTGATTATCACAACCCAGATGTGCTGATATGGACACCGTCCTGTGAGGGCGATGGAATCTCTGGTTTACAAATAGTCAACACAAATTGAGAATGATGCTCAAGATCACCCAGCTTGTTAAAGCAGCTCTAACCTGGGCTTCCTTGACATCAACATTTGGCTTTTGTAAGATTTCACCTGGCCCTGGTGAAGCTGATCTCCTATGAGTGTCTGGATTGTGGAAGCCACACCTAGGAGGCAGGCTGGAAGGGCAGCCATTGGAATGGGAGGGAGGGAGAAGTGAAATGTGTCACTTCCAGCCAAGGGCTTAAGAACTATGAGATGCCTAGTCCACTCCCTTATCCTGTGTGTTTGGGGATGGCGGAACTGTGGGGTAACAGAGAGCCCTGGTGCGGGACTCTTTTATGCAGAAGAAGCAAATTTTGATCCTATTAAGTCACAAAAATGCTGGCAAAGCCTATTAGCTCCCTTAATACACATACTATGCAGAGCCAAGACAGGTCTGGGGTGATTTTAATTCTCACTTGACTTAGCCAGTTTGATTTTATAATGTCTACAAATCATGATAGGATCTATGACAGTTTTGTAGGAGGAAAGGGCCCTGGCCCAGTCAGGATTCTGGAATCTCCTGTGAGTGGATAATGATCCTTGGGCTTTGGTTGGCAGATTAGCTGTACACATCTGTGCTCAGCAGCCACGTGCTAACCATGTGATTCTCACACATCTGTTTCCAAGCTTTCTGCAGTAACAAGTAGGTAGTTTTAATACATCCTACTCAGAAATACATTCAATACTAATAGAACAATGTTTCCAAAGAGCTTAGTCACCTCTGAGAAGGGAAGGAGAAGGTGGGGAGAATGAATAGTAAACCCATCTAAAGGCATGAAAAAAAATGATTATGGGTTGGCAAGGTTGAATTTTGTCTTAGTAGAAATGAGGAGTTAAAGAGATAACTAAATTAGTTATAGAAAAGTTAACCTTAATGGCCTCTTTACATACTTTATGCTACTATAAATAGGGTCGCTACTTAATGCCATGACAAAGTAATTAAGATAGTAATCTATACAGTGATGCAATTTGTGCTGAAAAAGTCAGCAGGCCACGCATTGAGCCACCCAGCAGGAGCTTACTGAGTGCATACTATGAACCAGGCTCCAAGCTGGGCAGGACGGCTCTTCCCTACTTGAAGGTGAGCATTAAGCTACACTGAGTTGCCTATGTCAGCCTCCTTGAAGGAGGGTTATATTTTGAGCTTGGCTACCTAAGACCAAATCTCAACTGTGATTGCAGCTGGTGGGTTATCAGCTTACTTAAGGCTTCAGCTTTGATAAACTGGGATTACAGGTTGAACACCACAGTCTAAAAATTCAATATCCAAAAGGTTTCAGAATCTGAAACTTCCTAATTGTTGCCATAATAGCACATGTAGAAAAATCCCATGATAATGGAATTTTGTTTCATGCACAAACTTATGAAAAAAAAAGGTACTGAAATAAAAAACAGTGACAGCAGAGAATGAACCAAAGGAAAAAAATAACTGCAAATTGCACACTAAAAAAATCCCCTCTTGTTTCTATATTTTGGAGTTCATTTTGATAAGCATTATTTTTGATTTGGGGAAGGGAAGTGGAATCACAGAAATGGTGGAACAAAAGGTGAACCAATGCAGCAGTGATAGTTACCGGACATTATGTTGGAAAGGAGCTCTATAACTTGGGAGGAGGCGAGTCAGGGAGGAGGGAAAACAAGGGAGCAGGTAACGCTGTTCAAAAAGAGAGGTACTCTTTACCTTACTTACATAATTGTAACCCCTTTGTACATCACCTTTATAATAAAAAGCTATGCACATTTAAATGAAATAACTTGCAGACTGTGTGTAGAAAGTGTTTGAAGAGCAGAAATGTGTAATTCCAGTACTTGGGGCTAGTAGCTATAGGATAGTTAGTTCCAGCCTAGGTTGGGTTACATAGCAAGACCATGTATCAAAGGAGATTAAAGAAAAAAGACAACAACGACATAAAAGGAACTCCGTGGCTTCTAAAGTTTGAAAAAAATCCCAATTCTTAAACACTTCAAGTTCTGAGCATTTAGGATATAGTTGATATATCATTGTGTGATAATGGTTACTTCATTGCTGTTTTTGTGTGTGTATGTGTGTGTGTGTAAGTATTAAATTAAGAGCATTTATATAAATTCCAGAATATCTTAGATCCATGTTGATAAAGGTCTGAGCAACTCAAATTGAAGTTATGGTGAATAGAAAAGAGTTCTGACCAGGTGGCTTGCATCTGTATTCCTAACTACTCAGGAGGCCAAGATCTGAGGATGAGGTTCAAAGTCAGCTAAGGCAGAAAAGTCCATGAGACTCCATCTCCAATTAACCAGCAAAATACAGGACTAGGAGTGTAGCTCCGTTGGTAGAGCACCAACTGTGAGCAATGAAGTTCAGTAAGAATGCAAAGCCCTGAGTTTAAACACTAATAATGGGAGAGAAAAAAAAGAATTTTGATGAATAGAAGGAAAAAAAGATTCTTTGAGAGCAGAACTGGACAGAAAGCCAGGGCCACCAGGCTAAAGATAAAAGGTTGGGGAGAGTGGGTTAAGGATAGAAAGATCTCAGGACAGCAGAAGACACACAGTGGCTTTGCTTCTCTTGACATGTTCCCTGACAGGGAAGCCTACCCTTCAGTATGCCATTTTCCACGTCCTTCCTGAGGATTACTGGTGCTATCTTCCCAGAGAGTAGACCCTTCCCATTTGCAAAGCCCACCTCTATTTCCCCATTCCCCAGTGCTCTTTGTCTGCACTCCAAGATTCAGCCAGAGCAAAATGCCAAATATGCAACTTCTGCACCACTGTAGAAGTGAAAAGCACCAGAATAATTCATAATGCCCCAATTTTTCTCTGTGCTTTTGAAGAAAATCATCATTTTATTCCTTTGGGTTTCACATTGTTATCCCCTCATTATTCTCTGTTTGGTGTGGTGAATGAACAGACTTGCACAGCGGAGGAAATAAACCAAACAAATTGCAAAGTTCCTGGCTATTGAGGAACTTGAAATCTAGCAGCATGAGTGGCATAAATAATTCAATACAGAATGAGGACAAGGTGATTAGTGGCTTTTACCGATGAAATCCTCTGTGGCACAGGTGAGGTTTCAGGAGGACAAATCTGCAGTTGAAGGGAGCAAACACCAATCGGCATACATTTTACATGAAAGGAGAAAATGGAAGGGGCTTGTGAAGATTTTATAATACAAAAGATAAAGGTTGGAGAATAGTCTGGATTTGTGCAAAGGGATTCAAGGGGATAAAAATAAGATAAACTATGAGGACCAAGTAGTGACAAAGTTTTAGGTTTCAGATAGAGATGTGATCATCGTGTAGGCTCAGAGAGGTTGTATGAGACAGGGGTATGGTGAACAGTTGGGACATTCTGGGCGGAAATAGATCCCAGGCTGAGACAGTGTAGGTCACACCAAGGAGGACAAACTGCATAGTTGCTAAGAATTGCTTTCGTCCTAAAAGGACTGGGATGTAGACAGAGGGCATCAGGCAACAGAAGCAGGAAAGGTCTGGAGACTGAGATGTGTGTGAACATATCCCGCCTCTGAAAGTATTCATCTTTTGGATACTGATTACTCTTCTTTCTCAGATGAAGTGTTGGAAGGAAGCTGGAGACCAGATGTGGGCACAAGCTGCTGGCTTACTGGGATCTCATTGTCTTGCCTTGGATGACTTTTGTGTGCCTTTTTCTTCTTACCCTGACTTTTGTGTGCCTTTTTCTTCTTACCCTGACTTTTGTGTGCCTTTTTCTTCTTACCCTCTATAGGTGACATTTATTGCCAGTCAAGTCTTGTGGGTATTTGAAAACTATTTCAGGCCACTAGGCTACAAAGAAGAGCAGAATCTGGAATGCAGGAAGCTAGATGATACTTCTCCCTCTGTGCGTGTGAGAGAGAGAGAGAGAGAGAGAGACAAAGACAGAGACAGAGACAGAGAGAGGGAGAGAGAGGGAGAGAGAGGGAGAGAAAGGGAGAGAGAGATTGCTTCTGTTTAAGCATTAAGCTTGTGAGATTTAGGGAGGGGTAGCACAGAAAAAGGACAGGAATAGGTGCCAGCTTGTTTATTTCTTCTTCTAGTGCCATTGACTTAAAAAACTCTTCTATTCTTAATTGAAATGGTAGTACAGTTGCTCAAAACTGGACCTCATGGCATGACTTATTAGGATGTACCAGTAAGCGATTTCCTCAAAATACTAGCAATGTCTCCAAATCCAAAAGCATGAGCCCATGCTTAGTTCTTAGGAGTGTAGGGGACATCTCCTCCTGGGAATGGTCCTGACCCTGGCCTGTTCATCTCAGGAGGATGGCCGAAGAGCTTTCTTGCACAATATCTGCCCCCATCTCACTATCACAGCCAGTCACAAGGCGGGACCCAGGGTGGAGAGGTAGACGAACATCACCCAAGCATAGGTATTGTGAAGGCACATGGCAAGGGAAGGCACTATCTCAGAGAGAGGAGGCGCAGGGGAGGCATCTAGGGGAACAAAGAGTTGAAGATGTCCTACTATGGAGATCCCTCTTATTCGTTATCTTATAGGGTGAGGATAGTACCTGGCTCCCTAGTCAGGGCTGAGCAGAGCTGACCCTTCCTTGTTTTTTCTGCCTTGGGACTTTTGAGCACGCTGTCCTCAAAAGCCAAAGAATTTGAGGTTCAGAAACTCAGGTGTGATCTGAGCTGTGCTGTTGTTTTTAATCTTTGGAGGGATTTGTGTGCCCTAGAGAGTTTGTGCTTTCTGCTAGAAGCCACCTCTCCACTCACCTACACAGAAGAGATGACATTTATATTGACAAGCAAGACAGACTGGGGTTTATACTCAAGAATGAACAGCCACAGCCTGCAAATAACCTGTCCATAATTACTGTCCTAGAGACTCAGGTGAGGGCCATGCCATGAAGAAACTGCTTTTTTTTGCCTGCTCTTCTGGTGTATGAGCTCTGTCAGCTTTGCTCTACCATCCTCAAATTGAAAGGGAGTTGGAGTCAGGCTCACAGCACATTTCACCCTGGGCTAACATCAGGCTTCAGAAAACTGCAATTTCTCACCCAGAGCCTGTGAAACTGGACATGACCTTTCAACACTTAGGAGCTGTTAGCTAACAATTTAAGGACATTTACCAATGCTATTGATTGGGTGACTGTAAATTCACAAATTATAATCATGTATGTGTATAGGGAACAAAGTGATGTAATGATATATTATAGAATGATTAAATTAAGGCAATTGACATCCCTGGCTTTGACATCTGGGGCTTTTTTGTGTAATGAGAGTATTTGAAATTTGTTGTTAGCATTTTGAAATATACAGTATGTAATTATTAATTATGGTTGCTATGTGGTGCAGCAGATCTCAAGAAAGCCCTACTTCTTCCATCTAGCAGCAACTGTACCATTTGCCCAACAATTCCCTCTTCTCTCCCTTCTCCCTCTCTCCCTCTCTCTGCTTTAACAAATTCCATTGCTTTGGATTCCACATGAAGAGAATTCATGCAGAAATTTTCCAACTCTTGAAGAATTATTCCTCTTGTGTCAAATTATGAATTTCTTCTTTAACGTATCAAGAAGGTTAGTTATAACTTTGAGTAAAACTGAGCAAAACCTTTTGCTTGCAGTTGCTCTCTGTGCATGTGGTATTCTGTGGTTCCCAAGGAAAATGAACACAGTGGCTACATAGTAGAAGCAAAGGACTTGGGAAAAGAGAGAAATGTAGTCGAGCACTGGTGATTCATGACTGTAAACCTAGCTACCCAGGGCACTGAAATCTGAGGATCTTCGTTTGAAGCCAGCCCCAGGCAGACAAATCTGAGAGACTCTCATCTCCAATTAACCAACAAAAAACCAGAAGTGGAGCTGTGGCTCAAGTAGTAGAGAGCCAGCCTTGAGTGGGAAAAGCTAAGCAAGAAGAATACAAGGCCCTGCGTTCAAGCTCCAGAACCCAGTATTAGCATGAGAGGGACGGGGGGGGGGGAGGCAGAGACACAGAGAGACAGAGACAGGGAGATAGAAAGAAAAAGAAAAATGCAGGGGATCCAAAAATTCAGGAAACATTGGATAAAAGTACAATAAGCAGGGGCTGGGAAGGTGGCTCAGTGGTAGAGCGCTTGCCTTGCATGCTGAGGCTCTGGGTTCGATTCCTCGGCACCGCATAAGCAAAAAGAAAAAAGCTGGAAGTGTTACTGTGGCTCAAGTGGTAGAGCACTAGCCTTGAGCTGAAGAGCTGAGGAATAGCGCCCAGGCCCAGAGTTCAGGCCCCACGACCAGACCCCCCCCCAAAAAAAAAAGTTCAATAAGCATTCAATTTTCTCTGTTTTCAGATGTTTTGGATACTAGATGCAATCTGATTTCTCAGACTACCAAAAAACCTCATCCCTTAGGTTGAGCAATATTGCTCCTGGAAAGGAGTCAATGGAGCATATTATTTGAGAATGTGTATGGCCAGAAACTTAGTTTACTACTTTTTGTCTGATTTTTCGGACGTTCTCAAATTTGTCTGTTTAAGTTGGAGAGATGCAAATTATGTTAGTAAAAATAAACTTCCTGAACTTGGAATGACCAAGAAGATTTTTCTTTGGAAAAAAAATCATCAGCTTTTGATTTTCTGTTTTGACCTCAATGCTATAGTGGGGTAGGAAAGGAGAGAGCCTGAAGTTCCTTATTCATGGAAGCTGCACCATTCCTGAATGCTCGAAACTCAAGCATGTCTCCACCATTTCCTTCTATTGTTGCATTTTCTAGTTTGATGTTCTGTTTTTGTTTTTGTATTTTGTTTTATTCTTTATCAGGTCAACTGTAACATAAGGGCAAGACATCAAATGGTCACTGTAAGGTCTTTTTAGCCTCTGAGACCAGGAGAGACTGCCAGCCCTGCGGATCTGATCCTGAAGAGTGGGAATGCGGTGTCCCCAGGCTCTTTGTGGCTGGTCCCTGGGGTGGCTGACCTGTCTCACCATTACAGAGAGCTAGTCTGCGTTGTCAGGGGATGGGCAGAATTCAGACAAAGAAGAAAGAAAGGTCTGTTTAGTGTAGTCTAAATACTAGCACAAAGCTGCAGGTGTCTGTCCAGAAGAATACAAATACGACTTCTTTAGGACACAAGAAGCCTTCCTCAGACGTATAGAGAATAATGGCTGGACAGACAACTCCACAATGGTGAAAAAATTACATCTCCAAGATAGCAGAGTGCCAGGAAGCTCAGGTCTGGCCTCCCTCAATTCGTTTCCTTTTTCTCTTAAGTTACCCTTCAGCATATACACAGGTTTGACTCCACATCAATATTACAAACAAAATATATTTGTTGTGATAAATTGTATTTCAGTAAGACTTCTGTGTATCTTCTATGCATTTCCCCCCCCCCCATGGGTGAGTTGGCATTATGTGGACATGGCCTTTGTGAACTTTCTTGTGTATAGTTTTTTTTTTTCTTTGTGACTTCCCTCCTCTTTTTGACCCCAGTGTTATTTTTGCCTTTTCCACCATCTATATTATTGCTCTTGTGTTCAGTTTCTGCTCTGGTGTTACTGCTTGCTTTACGACAGCCAGTATGCTATCTAAGGGTCTTTGGAGATGGTGTATAGAAGAGTGACTTTGTTCCCCTACTACTAAGTCAGGGGAAAGAATCATTAGAGGAAACGAGATCTCTTAGAACTCCAAAATGGAAATTCCAGAACAATGCAGCCTTCTGGAAATTGTGGTGTTAAAGGAAGTTGTCCTGCATGACAGGAAGAGCGAGTGAAGCCACGTGTGGAGACCTCTGGCCAGGCTCTGGTGGCAGCTGCAGAGCTGCACCCTGGGAGAACAGGGGAGGCTGTTTGACAAGATTCAGAGGGGAAGAAAGTGATTTAAATGTGTGCACTCCAACGGGCCAAATGGATGACTAACTCTTGATTTTAAATGTTAAGAGGCTGAATTTGAAGGTACTTTCCTCACCTTTCCTCCCCTCAAGAGAGCTAGTAGAGCTTATTGCTTAAGAATGTGGCATCTGGCTTGTACCCGGTGCTGCCACACCCGTGATGTGTAATAGCTTGACACCTGTAACTTGAACTTCTCAGGAGGCTGAGATTTGAGGATTTCCATTCAAAGCCAACCCAGGCAGACAAATTCAAGAGACTCTCTTCTCCAATTAGCCGACAAAGTGTTGGAAGTAGAGGTGTGGCTTGAATGGTTGAGTGCCAACCTAGAGCTAAAACGCTAAATCAGAATTCAAGATCCCAAGTTCAAGCCCTGGCACCACCATACACTGCAAGCATGCATATGCATGCACATACATGCATATGCACGCATGTGCATGCGTGCACACACACAGTAATTCTGTCATAACATTTGCCATTGAGATTAGGATTTTGATCTTTTTACTCTCTGGGTATAAAAATGTTTCTTTCAGAAATATGATGATGTAAGACAATTTAAAAATTCTGCCTTTCTTACTTAGGATCCTCCAGCTACTTAAACATCTTTCACTCTGTGAAGGACATGGAGTTTGTTCTACACTGAACTTCTTTGACAAGAAAAAAAGGGAATCTGAAGGCTCTCTTGAGTCACAGCCAGAATTCAGAAGTTTCTTTTATTGTGGGACCAATATATTTACTATTCTATATGTCAATATTTATAGGAAATACCACCCTGATGCAAAATATTACATTTGTGTTATAAGCACTCACTGTCTTAAAATTCATGAAAAAAGTTACCTTAAAATTGTGGTAACAAACATACAATGACAAGAAATTTAAGATCTTAATTATGTTTTAAGGGTACAGATTATTAGTATTAAGCATAACCCCATGTTGAGCGACCATTACCACCTCCATCTTTAGAACACCTTTTTTCTTTCCAAAGGAAATTCTGAACTAATTAAGTACTAATTCCCCATTCCTCCCTTTCCCAGCCCCTGGCAACGACTATCTTCAGGCTGTATGAATTTGACTGCTCTAGGTGTCTCACATAAGTAGAATTACATAGTATTTATCTTTTTGTACCTGGTTTATTCACAAATTAACAAAATTCCCCAAGGTTCACCTGTGATATACTTTAAATCCAAGTTTAATTCCTTTAGAAGGCTGCATGGTAGAATCCATTGTTTGTGTAGACCACTCTCTGTGTATCTATTTGTTCTTCAGTGGGCACTAAGAGATTTCCACAGTGGCTATTGCGAATTATATTGCCACAAACCTAGGTATATGTCAGTATTTTAATAATAATGATAACCTTCTTAAAATGTAAATACAAAAAATGCTTAAGTGTAATTTATAGGTAACACAATTTCAATGTGTGTATGTGTGTGTGTGTGTGTGTGTGTGTGTGTGTGTGTATGTTGCTGGGAATTGAATCCAGGGTCTTGTGCATGCTAGGTAATCACCCTTCCATTATAGATGCCTTCAGTTCTATAAAAAGAATGCAGTTAGTCATATAACAAACATTCAGTATCTTCTAAGAGCCAGGTGCTCGATATCCAAGGTGAATCCCACAGTTATCACAGAGTTTCAGTCATCCAAGGAGGCAGATATTAAACAGGTGACCACATCAATTAATATATGTAATTATTCATTGCAATCAGAGCTTCAGAGGAGAAGAAGTGTTGAGAGAGCATTGGCGGAGGCTGTTGCTCAGGTAGGGAGGTCACTGAGGGCTTCCTGCTAAGAGCACATCTCTGCTGATACTTAATGATGACAAGAAACCAAGAGCAGAAAGGCAGACAGCGTGAAAGGCAAGGGCTTCTGGGACAGGGCATAGCCTGGGAAAGTTGTGAGTGAAACTCCTGGATTGTTTTTCTAGTGCTCCCTTGGAAGATCAGTTTTGCCTGTGTTGCCGGTCACCAAGTGTAATGTGAGTTCTAACATTCCAGCAGCTCAGAGCTGTGGTTTATGGATCAAGCATGAAATTGCCTGCTGTGGGCATGCTTTGTGACTTTGCAACTGCGGCATCTCAGGGTGGAGAGAAAGAAGCATGAATATCCATCTTCTTCAGGCTGTGCCTACCCAACACTTGTTTTAGGCTCTGGGGCCCCAGGGAGGCTCTAGCCAGGAGCCATGCTGGTACTTCCCACGTGGGAGGCAGTGCTAAGAGGGCGAAGCTCCCTGAACTGTTTTGGAATGAAGGTGCTAGTTCACTACGAAGTGTGACTCATGTAGAGGCCTTCCTGAGTGGAAAGTGCCTTGAAAATTTATACATTTCCGCCTTTCCACTTTAAACTTTTCTTTTAGAGGGGGAAGATCTAGAATGGAATAAGCTTCAAGGCAGGAGACTTTCCGTAGCTAAGGATGGAGTGCTGGATTTCCAAAACATTGTCAAACGAGACCAGAAATGACATTTGCCATCCTGAAAGCTGAGACTGTATTGGCAAGCATCTCAAACCCACTTTAGCCAACCTAGCCATATTGTTTATGAGCAGCTTGCCCACTCGGCCTTTGCATCTTGATTGAGAAATTGGTGCTCAGAATGGTTGGAGGGTGATGGAGGATGGCCTTCTTGTGAGGTGCAGTGACTCATGTGCTCACAGACATCTGATGTCCCTGAGACAGGACAAGGTCCTGGTTACGCTCTTTGTTGTTGTTGTTGTAGTTGCTAAGGCAATGTTCCCTACATCAATTTTCATTAAAGTAACCCCTTAGGTTATGGAAACATTTATAATTAGATTAATCTTAGTTAGCCAAAGACTTATACTTCTCACATTATGTCAGCTCAGGGCCTGCTTTGCTCCGTGATCTGAGGTTATCTTGTTTTGTTTGTTTTCAGTATATTTTTTACATATTTTTTGTCTTTTTTTCATTTATTTTTCTTTTTCTAATTATCTTTAAGTAGTTGTAGAAAGAAGTTCCCATTCTATAAAATAGTATACGAGTACAAAGTACTCTGACATTGTCACCAGTCTCTCTTTATTTTTACATATGTTCTATGTAGTCTTTTTGAAGTTTTTTTTTTCCACTTAAATCGGAAGCAACAGCATTTCACAAAACAATGTTTGTTCTTGTTACAAGAAATTCAATCTGGCATTTTATATCCTGTAGTGTCATCTTTAATTATGCTCTGTTTCCTTGTTTTAAATACTAGTCAAAGCCACTAAAGTGTCCTCATTATTCAGGAATAGTTTGAGACCAGATATTTGAAAATCAGTGTTCTACAGGTGGTTGAGTCTCCCTTGATGCATTCCTGTTCAGTGCATACCAACTCCTTTCTTGAGTTATGAACTCCCTAGAGTCCCAGGTTAAACGGAATCAGAGCAAAGAAAAGTATGGATAGGAATTCTCTATTTGTAAATGACAAGTTCTGGAGAATTTACTTCTCTTGGTCAAAATTATCACCAGCTTAAATCTCTCCTCCCTTTTTTTATTTTTCTGTGTCTGCATTCTATTTGATTAGTCATAAGCAGTTTCAGGAAGGCAATTTGAACTTTGGCCACTTCTCCATTTATAAAATGAGAAATCGTTTTCATGAGATTGTGAGGATTCAGTGAAATAATGTAGATAAAACACTTAGATCACATGGAAATGCTTCATTATGAGCCATTTTTATTGTTTTCATTGTTAAATCTGTCAGCTACTAAGAGCCCACAATATTTCCCATCTTTACATCCTGGTATTTTAGTCCCATGATGCAAAGGGGGAGGTAAGCAAGGAAAGGTTGTCTTGGTCCATTCCTACCGCTACTCACTCCTCACTCAGTACTGCCATGACTTGCTTGGCTTATAATAATAAAACCTTATTTCTCACGTACCTGGAGCTTGTGAGGGCCAACATAAAGGCAAATTTGATATCTAGTAGGTACTTACTCTGACTTATATGTAGGTATTTAGTTTGACTTATTTGTGTCATCTTTGTATTAGGTCTATATTTACTGTGAGGGACTAGCTAGCAGTCTGTAGTCTCCCTCTCCCTCCCTCTCTCTCCTTCTCTCTGTCTCTCTCTGTCTCTCTCTCTGTCTCTCTCTGTCTCTCTCTGTTCTGGCCCTGGGGTTTGAACTCAAGGCCTGGGCACTGTCTCTGAGCTTTTGTGCTCAAGGATAGTGCTATACCACTTGAGCTACAGCTCTTCTTCTTGCTTTTTTGATAGTTAATTGAAGATAAGAGTCTCATGGACTTTCCTGCCCAGGTAGGTTGGCTTTGAACCACAATCCTCAGATCCCAGCCTCCTGAGTGTGCTAGGATTATAGGTGTGAGCCACAGGCACCTGGCTCTTCTTTTATAAGTGCATGAATCCCCATTCATAAAGGCTTTGCTCCCAGGACTCACCTCTTCAACGGCTTCCCCACCTGATTTCAATGCTGCAGGGGGTAAGTTATCAGTAGATGAGCTTTAAAGGAACACAAAGCCTTCAAATCAGAGCAAAATGAAAGGAAAAAGTTTCCAAGAGATCTTGGGACTGTATCTTTTTATTCTTATTTTCTACCTTTATATGTATATCAGACATAGTAAGTTATTAATTTATAAATCTAACTGGCATTGGGTAGGATCATGGCTCAAGTAGTAAAGTGCTTGCTAGGTAAGCACAAGGCCTTAAGTTCAAACCTCAGCACCAGGGGCTGGGAAGGTGGCTTAGTGGTAGAGTGCTTGCCTTGCATGCATGAGTCCTGGGTTTGATTCCTCAGCACCACATAAGCAGATAAAGCTGGAAGTGGCACTGTGGCTCAAGTGGGAGAGCATTAGCCTTGAGCTGAAGAGCCGAGAGACAGCGCCCAGGCCCAGAGTTCAAACCCTAAGACCACCACCAACAAAAAACCCTTAGCACCATTAACAATAAATTAAAAAAAAACTTAACTGGCATTGGGAGGGGAAAAGAATGAAGACTATAGGAGGTGAAAGTCCCAGTGAGACCTCAAGATCAATTATCTTGTCCCAGTCACGAGCCTATTCTCAGAAATAGGACCTACTAGTTGACGGTAAATGCCAGGAATAAAGGGTTTTATGACTCTGTGTCAGGAGAGAAGAGACCTGTGGATCTCTGCTTGCATAACCAACTACTCAGGATTAGGAGAAGACAGCTTGTTCAAAGATGTTGATGATAAATCTGAGTTGATGTTTCATGGGGACCCAGTGCTCTATCCTCATGTCTTAGTTATAGAGAAAGGCTTTATCAGGCAGGTAGTAAATGGAGTCATGGCCCTGGTTCATCTCATGGTGGGTTTTCCAGGTGTACAGATCAATATGTGATCAGTTTCCAGATGCTTGAATATGTAATCTGTAAGCACATACTAAACTTGGTAGAGACTTCATATTGTTTTCTTGACCTGTATGGTAAGAATTATTGTGGTAGGAAAAGCCAAGTAGAAACCCTGGAATCTACTTTTCCATATCAAGGCAGTAAATCAAAAGCAGTATGGTATCCTGTGATGTGTGACTGAGATAATTACTATACTAAGTGACTTAAAGGATGCAAAGGAAGTGAGTTTCATAATAATCACTCGGATGGTTGTTGTCAAACCAGTTGAATCATGGAGGAGACAATGGGCTATTGAAAGCGTCACCAACTAATGGCTCCCATCACAGCTGCTTTGTCTGACTTTAGTAACAGTCACAAGTTTTGGTGTACAGATACATACTGGTGGTGAATGTATCATCTTCCACGAGGAAGCAGAAGCAAAAGAAGTTGACATTCCTCTGGGATGAATTACTTACCAAGCTAGGTTGAATCTTTGTCACTCTCTCCTGAGAGAGTATGAAGGACGGATTTGCCTGGGTATGATGATGAACATTGATCCAGTGGGTCAAATGATGTAGGTACCATAGTAAATGAAGCCCTCCAAGCCAATGGAGTGGAAGTACTGCGAATGAGGATTGACCAGTGTCCCGGCACATTCACAGTAGGTTTATGAATGGACTGTTAGGAAGGTAGAAGATGGAAGCTCAGCATGAGCCCCCACAGCTTGGGCTTCCTTACTCCAAGACTGATTAGCTACTGAAGGTGAATGTCAGCTCTGTCAGCTCAATGACACTAAATTCCTTGAGCAGGTCAGCAAGACGCTGTGGCAAATCTGTTATGAAGGACAGTACCTCTCTCATGAGGGGTAGAGGAGAGATGCCTGTTCCCTGAGGTTGATAATATGCTGGTACGAATTTGTCTTTCCTGCCCACAAGACATTGACCATCACACTGTCCAAGGACTCAGGGTGTCTGACTCACTGACATGGAGTCATACACAATACCTCTGTGGGCTAATGACTCCTTTTATGGCAAAGGATATAAGAGCAGTGTGTGCATGGCTGTGAGGTTCACTGATTTTTACTCCATGTCACATCACTCAGCTTGGGAATATAGCTTTGTTTTTATTTTTTTGGTGGTACTGGAGTAGGGACTCAGGGCCATGTGCTTTCTAGGCAGTCACTCTACCACTCAAGCCCATTTTTTTTTACTTGGATATCACACTTTTGCTAGTCTGACTTGAACTACAATCTTACATTATGCCTCTCCTATGCTGGAGTGACAGATGTGTACCAGCATGCTCAACTTCTAAAAAAAATTATTGTTAACATTTTTTCCTAGGCTGGCCTGGAACTGTGATGAGTAGCTAGGATTATAGATGTGAACCATTGTGCCCTACCAGAAAAAACCTAATATATCAGGTTTATATGCACTTGTGGATGAAGGGGATACTATGGGATGCAAAAAACTTAAAATTCACACTATTCCATGTGCTGTATCCTTAGAAGGCAAAAAACTTGGTTCAGGAGTAGATGTGGCTTTGTTCAATTGTTTCTATCATCCTCATTTCTGCCATCATGACTGTCAGGGATTTGTACTTTTTGTCCATATAATTTGAGATAATGTGGTTCTCAGAGGTGTGGCTATTTCCACCAGAAATGCAGTGAAAATCTATTAGTGAGCTTTCTGTCACTAGACTACAGTATCTGAAGCAATCAACTTACAAAAACATTTGGCCCACAGTTTGACTCACAGTTTTAGAGGCTCCAGCCTGTGCCCAGTTGGCTTTGTTGCTTTGGGCTATGGCGAGACAGCTCAGCATGGTGGGAGCAATGTGGCAGTGACAAACTACTTGCCTCATGGCCATAAACAAGAGGGAGGAGAGTAGGAGGCTGGAGGCTGTAAGAGAGAAAACCCCTGATGACACAAGGACTTTCCACTGAACCCCATCTCTTAAAGATCTCACCCATGTCCACCTTGAGCATCAAGCCTTTAACACATAGGCCTTTGGTGGTCAGCCAAGATCCAAATGATAGGTACTATCAGAATAGCTGCTTCTCTGCTTCCTTTGGTCTCCTTATGGCAGTAGACAACAAGACAGAAAATTCTGCCATATCGGGGGAGCACTTGATCCTGATCATCATGAGAAAGCTGGACTTCTACTCAGGATGGGGGACAGGCAGGCATGTGTTTGTCATTTTGGTAAACCTCTAGGATGGCTCTCAGACTTAGTTGAAATTGCGATTAGGAACATGTAGTAAACATGGTCGCTCTGATTGGAGAGGGGAAAGAAGGCTCAGATCCCATGTAAAAATCACACAGAGCCATAGCAGTACGGTGCCCAGCAGGGCGGGAATTTAGGATGCGTGGATGCTATGGATTGAATGTATTCCCCAAAAGTGCATGTGTTGGAAACGTAATCTTCAAATTAATGCCATATCTTAATGGTTTTTGGAGATAGATTGGGGGGAGGTAACTGGGATTAGATAAACTCGTGAGGGTTATGCCATATAGTGGCATTCCTGGATTTATAAGATGAGGAAGAGGAATATAATTTAGCATATGAATCTGTCTTTGTTCTCTGCCTGGTGTAATGCAGCAGGGGCTCTCACTAGATGTAAGAACTATACTCTTGCACTTCCCAGCCTCTGGCACCATGAACTAAAGAGAACTGCATTTTTTAAAGATCTTAGCTTTCTTACAGCAATAGAAAACAGACAATGACAGTGGTAGATCAGAGCAGGGATGACAATCCATGATTGCCTTCGGACCTGCTGAGGCAGAGAGGGCTTCTCAATAGTAATTATCTTGTAAGTGCTGATAGGAATTGTGGCACAGGATCCTGGGGAAGCCACACCTGGATGGAGTTAACTCAATGAGAGGAGCAAGTAGAATTGAACAGTGCAAGGTGGGCACTGTATGCAGTTTGTGCTTTTTGCATCCATGTTCCTGGGCTGAGATCCCCAGCTGCTTGTGTGACAGCAGTTAACAGCTATCAGCTATCAAGTTGCATTCAGCAGATGAGTACAGCTTTAGCCAGAAAATTCACATTGTCCCTCCAGGTTAGGAGGCCTAGAGTCAATCACTGCCACGATTGACTGCTATGGGAGTATAAAAGAACACACCCCTTACATCAAGTGCTGGTAGTGGGGATAACGCTGCAGTTGTGTTTTTATTTCACAGCTCCTTCCTGCCCCATAATAGATCAGACCAAAGCTAGACTCTTCTGGAGACAGGAATCTTGTTCAGCTTTCTCCCAGCTCCTGCTACCTTTTCTCATTCTCTCATTTGTTGGTTCTTTCCATAAGGCATTTCCTCAGTGAATCCTGTGCACCTGGCTATCCAACTGTTGCTCTGGCCTTCTCTCCCCTTTGTCCTCTGGCCTAACGAGAAGGCATTTCTTTAATTATCCCATGAACAAATAATATGTACCTTGGTGAGAGGAGTTATTGGATGGGAGAACTGAAGGGGTCCATAGAGGGCAAAATCTACTCAGAAGCATCTCTTGTGTTGTATCTTTTCTGTTTTATTATTGATACATAATGAATACACAAAAAGTGCACTGAGATGTAGAACTTGCTGAATTTTCACAGGAACACTGCAGGAGGGGAGAAAATGGGGTGCAAGAGGTATATAGTCTTCTGCAGCTCAGGCCAGAAATGACCATGACATTCCCACTGTACCTTTGTAGACCAGAGCATGTCATATGGCCTACAAATGAGGAATCAGGCATGGGTGAGATTAGGAGTCTCTATAGAAATAGATAGAAACTTGGAGTTTCCTTTTTTTCTTTTCTAGTATTAGACTTTGTTTACTAGGCATTTGTATTATTCTGTATATCAGTTTTTTTCCTTTTCACAGTCCTGGTGGCCATCTCAACCATCCCAACCCAGTACAGAAGAGGAGAGACTTTCTGTCCCAAATGTTTGTTCCAATGGTAAATTCTGATTTGGCCTAAATTTAATGCACCACTAAATCATATTAAAATCACCTTTATTACAATTAGATATTCAGTTTGGAACAAAATGGTAGTTAATATGCTTTCTATTGGGAATATCTTTGCCATTTTTAACAAACTGCAGTGAAAATTTGCACATTGATATGGGCTGCTGGACAAAAGATTATACTGAGAGAAGCATATAACTCAGAGCAGCACTGATAACACTGAAATAATGTAAAAATAATTACAGACCTTTTGATATTGATATAAATTTTCATAATGACTCCCATTACTGGCTGTGGGGGCACCTTCTATAATGACTTCCTTTTTGGGACTTAGTAACGTCCTTAGAAATGCCCAAGATACTGAGTTTTATAAATATGGACCTCTAAGACGTAACAATAATAATCCTGTATTATTCTGTGAACAAAATTCTGCTGAATTCACAGATAGGTGACATCATGTGAGTACTAATGTATAAGGAGTACTCTGTTGTAACAAGACTACTATTATCTTTAGTACAATAATGCTGAATTTGCTTGGGACGTACCGGGAGGTGCTATTAGCTATGACAGGAGTTAACTCTTTGGGGTCCTATGTAAGCATCTTCAGACAACATTGCCAATGATTATTTTTAACCTCAGAATCTTGTCATGGATTTAATTTAATTTTCCTCTATGCTTCTTTTGTCCTTGTATATTTTGCATTCTAATTCTTCTTCATATAGAAATGAATATTTATCCATCTGTCCATTTGTCCATCTCTTCCTTTACTCTGTCTAGGAGTTTCATCCTGATGCTCTACCTGTGTACCTGTCCTGTCTCCTTGACTATACAGACTCTATATGGCCATGCCATTTATCTAAATTGATGCATTCTTCAAATGACAATCACTGTTCCTGGCTAAAAACAGACACCAAACATCACCGGGGATTTTACTTGGATGCAGTGGGCTGGTTCAACAGATGGCTTTGTGGGTAGGAGAAAAGCTCTAATTTTTCTTGTCCCAGATTAGAGTCACGAGCACATAAGAGCCATTCATGCATACATAAGGTGATGTCCCCACGCACAGGCCCCCAGATCATGTGCAGTGTTCTCAGACCAGTTTTACTTTCCTTCAGTGCCTGACTACCGATCCACTTTGGGTATTTTCTGGGGGACCCTGAAGCCACTGATTCATTTTTCTTTACCTCATGATTGGTCTTCTCCCATACCTTCAGTGACTGTCTGTGGACTACCACCCAGCAAAATGTCAGGGAAGAACTCAGGATGGAGAGACTACTTCCTCTGTGGGTAGCTATTTTTGTCAACTGAAAAGGCCATTTAGGCAAAATACTTAGTTACCTTTCCTCTTGCCTGCAGCCCCTGAGAAAGTATGCGTGGGCCAGATAATGAGTGACAGCTCAGTAGGATAGGATTGTCACCTATTGGAGGACTGACCTTCTCCAGTCCCATCATGCAGTGGTGTGGAATGAGCCAAGGGCTAATGTACCAGGCTTCTCTACAGCACGGTGTTACTATCTTCTGCATATTGTTGCAGATGCCTAGAGCATGAGTGAGCTTCTAATTTACATGTAAAGTAAGTTTCTGATTGCCAAATCCTGGACATGGAGGCTACTTCCAACTATCTGGTGGTATGTAAAACTTGACAGCCCAAATGTTTGGACAGCTTGTTCAAACCCTTTGGGCCTCAGTCTTTTACTTTTTATTTTTAATGTATTTTTATTATCTTTAAGTAGTTTTACAAAGGAGTTGCCATTCCAACAAAGTGTTTTGTGAATGCAATGCATTGTGATCAGTATCACCCCTACATCCCTCCCAACTCCACTCCTTCCCCCAATTTTATTAATTTTGTAGTATATACAATGCTTTTATAAGTTCATTCTCCTCATTTACTCTCTTCATTTGTCTATACCTCTTTCCTTGACCCCTCCCACTTTGAGTACCCATTTTGGGTGGTTATTTTGTTGGACTGGGAGTTACATTGGACTCTACAATATTTTATGTATACATAATACACTTGTATGCTTGCATGCCACCCCAAAGCATTGATTTTTTCCAAGTCCTTCCATTTCTTTGCAAATGATCCAATATCATTCTTTCTAATAAATGAGTAAATTTCCCTTTATGCCTATATAACACATTTGCTTGATCTGTTTATCCATTGAGGGACATCTGAGCTGATTCCATACTTTGGATGTGGTGAATAATGCTGCTGTATCCTAGTGAGTTTGTGTGTGTGTGTGTGTGTGTGTGTGTGTGTGTGTTTGTGTGTGTGTGCTTGTTCTGGGGCTTGAACTCAGGGCCTGGGAACTATCACTGGGTTCATTTGCTCAAGCACTCTCCCGAGTCACAGCTCCACTTCAGGCTTTTTGGTAGTTGACTGGAGATAAGAGTCTCATGGATTTTGCTGCTCAGAGTTCCTTTCAAGCCTCAATTCTTTGATCTCAGCCTTCCAAGTAGCTAGAATCACAGGCATGAGCAACTGACACCCAGTTTTGTATCCTAATTTGTAATCTTTTGGATAAATGCCCAGAAGTAGAATTGTAGATCATAGGATAGTTCTACGTTTAGTTTTTTGAGGAACTTCCATACTGCTTTCCAGAGTGAACAAGTTTGCACTCCCACCAACAGCATACTCGGGTTTCTTTCTACCCACATTGATACCAGCATGTGTTATTTGTACTCTTGATGATGGCCATTCTAACTTGGGTGAGATGGAATCTCAATGTTTTGATTTGCATTTCTTTTCTGTGGGCTTCAGTCTCGTAAGATTCCTCGGATGAGGAATCAGAAGTTGAGGGTCTCTAAGGTTTCTTTAAATTTCATGATGCTGAAATTTAAAGAAATTTAAATTTCTTTAAATGAGTTGGAAGATGGTGTCAACTGAAGGCTGGGGCCTGGTTGCAGCTGCAGAACTTGTGTGGTTCTGTCATTCCCACCTCTGAGCCTCTCAGAGTTGCGTCTCCTGCAGTTTCCAGGCCATGCCTACAGAGAACAGTTTGTTAAATAAGTGTAATGAAGAGCAAGGTGATATAGGACTGACCCAATGGGGAGCTCAGCATCATCCTGGCACTCACACCAGCCCGTCTGAAGAAGACCACAGATTTCTGCCTCCATGTGTTAGCTCACTGGGCATTGGTTTAGGGCCTCCATTAATTTTAACTTCAGAAGCTTCTATAATTTGTTCATTCTCATTTGCCCTGTTCAGCTCTAGCATCTGCCCTCTGTACCAGCCTAGAAGATTGTAGCTACATAGCTTATATCTGCCGCTGCAGCCAGACCACTTCCTCCCTCACCCCACATGGGGATGTCCAGCTACCCTCCACTGTGCCCCTGCTCATGACTGGAATGTGGTCTCCCATTCCTGTCTCATTTGTCTTCTGGGGCCTAGCCTTGCTTTACTAGCCAAACGTTGCCATCTGGCTATAGACAGGTGACCCTGCTCTGCCTCGTGGTCTCTGTCTAGGAGGCCTCAGACGTAGGGGACTTGAAGGACACCACATATTGTAGGAGTCCGATCTTCAGATGGAGAAACTCACCTTACTTCATTCACCAAATCATCAAGAGGCTATTACTAACTGGCCATAAACAAAAAACCACTTCCCCTTGTGGAGTTAGTGCTGGGAAAACAAGGATGTGGTCACCAAAGAAGTAAATAAAACTTAAAAGAATCAAGTATGGAGCATGATCTTTAAACGAAATGAATAAATGTGGTAGACTGTAGCTATGGGGGAAATTAAAAAGTATCAGAACCAGGAAACATTAGAATCAGGATAAAGTTTTCATCTTATATTGAGAGGGCAGAAAAAGCCCCACTGAAAAAGAACATTTGAGCTGGGTGCTGGTGGCTCACACTTGTAATCCTAGCTACTCAGGAGGCTAAGATCTGAGGATAGAGATTCAAAGCCAGCCCAGGCAGAAAAGTCCGCGAGACTCATATCTCTAGTAAACTACACAGAAAAAGCCAGAAGTGGGGCTATGGCTCAAGTGGTAGAGCGCTAGCCTGGAGCACAAAGAGACTCAGGGATAGTGCTCAAGTCATGAGTTCAAGCAAAAATAAAAGAAAAAAGAACATCATTTGATTAAAAATCTGACTGGCACAGGGAGGGAGCCATGCAGAGATCTAAAGAAAGAGGACTCTAAAGAGAAGGAATAGAAAATGCAAAGGACCTGGGGCATAACTGTGGTTGGTTGAGTGTGGGGGATGGCAGGGAAGCTGATGAGACTGGAGTGGGCAAACGAACCTGTGACAGTACTGAGATGAGAGAACTCTACTGAGGACAGATGAGTACAAAGCTAGAAGGTGATGATGAGCTAGTCATCCTAGAATCTGATTATCCGAATCTGGCATGTCAGATGCCCTGAACAACTGCCTGAAGAGAGCTGTGGTTCCTACAAGGAGGAGGAGTCTGACGAGCCATCAGGACTGGAGGCAGCTGGAATCCCAGCACTGGATGTGTTTGCATGTGATGTTTGTAGGCCATGCTAGTGGAGGGTTGGGGTCAGGAGTTCAGAAGAGGACAGTTCCTGGGATAGAAAATTGGGTGCCCATAGTAGCTAAGTCACATTTAAGTTCACAGATAGAGTGAGATTCTAGATGGGGTGTAGACTGAAGATGTGTGTATGTGTGTGTGTGTATGTGTGTGTGTGTGTGTGTGTGTGTG
>NW_012267225.1:25527269-25640019 GCF_000151885.1 Dipodomys ordii
TCTTTCCTGCCCGGGCTGGCTTTGAACCGCGATCCTCAGATCTCAGCCTCCTGAGTAGCTAGGATTACAGGCGTGAGCCACCAGCGCCCGGCTACCAAGTCTCTTATGTGTTGGCTGAGCAAGTGCTAGGTGCTATAACAAAAGAGTCCCCACATTTTAGCAGCTTTATTTATTAAAGATATGCATCTTGCTCATGTAACACTCCAACGCTGGTACTTCTGATGGAAGCTCTTCTCCACCATGCGATTAGAGATGTGGGTTCTTTTCACCTTGTGGCTTTAGCAGGTTTAACCAGCGGCTTCACGATGGCTTCCATGAATCTCTTTATACTTAACTAGGAAGAAAAGGGCATGCAGAGGGTTGTATGTGGTTTTGTGATCTGGACCTTGAGTGCATGTCCATTTTTCTCATTTCCCAGTGACCAGGAAGACGGATGCCAGACCATGTGTGGCCTATCTTCCTGTGACAAGAGAGTAGAAGATGCGGATTGTTTGTGTGCCAAGTGTTTGGGCAAACATGGCACAATTTCTGCCTTCTCTGGTCACAGTCCACTGACTTTGGCAGGGGTAGATCTGTCTGTGTGTGTGCGCGTGCACGCACACGTGCGTGCACATGTGCACATGCATGTGTGTATGCCAGTACTGGGGCTTGAATCCATGAATCCAGCATCCCTGTCCCTTTAGTTTTCACTGTCCCTTTAACCATCTCACTAAATGCTCATGCAGTACCATTTGAGCCACAGGTCACTTCCAGCTTTTAACTGGCTAGGTGGAAACAAGAGTCTCATGGACTTTCCTGCCTGCACTGGCTTTGAACCTTGATCCTCAGATCCTGGCTATAGACATGAATTATTGGAAGTGGGTAGTTTCTTATTCCCTAAGTATTCAAATACACTGTGGTTAGCCCAAGAGATGGAGCAAATTTTGTCATTATTAATGTATTTTATTTGCTACTTAGTTTCATTTTTCTAACTTAATTTGATTATACATTTCTATGATCTCATTCATTTCTTCACTAGAAGTAAACATCTAAAACCTTGATCTCCAATAGCATAACAAATATGTGAAAGAAGAGAGTCCTTAGCAAAAAGTTAGCTCATCTCTACGGTCTTGTAAGTTATCTGAAAATGACAGTATCTGTCCAGAAGTATTCTGTGGTGGGAGGAATACATGATCAGGATCTCTCTGTCTCTATTTCTGTCTCTGTCTCTCCTCTGGCTCTCTCAGAACTAGTTATCATTAATCACCTAACTTAACTCATAATTAGGTACTTATAACAAGTATCTAACTCATAATTCAAAACATTAAACCTCATACAGCCCAACTTTTCTGCTCTCTTATGATACAACCCTATACCCTTAGGCAGATGGGAAAACAAACCTCTCACTTTTGAGAAGATAACTCAATAACTCATCTAACCTTTATGAGATTAAATTATTCAGTAAAGTATTCTCCTCAATGCCTTCCTCTGTGAAATCCAGGCTTATTGTTCCTGTCCTACAAGCTCATGGGGGTGTTCGGCTGGATACTGAAGAACAAATTGGTCCTACACAGTTCTTGACATCAGATAGACTGTCACCCACTTCCTTTCACCCCCCCCCCTCCTGGGGGAAGGTGAGCCACAGCAGAGCCTTTATCAGATGGCAAAGCTGCATCTCCTCCCCCACTTCCAGACTCCATGAAGATCCAAGGGCAGCGATAGTTCTTTCTATTCAGGCAGAAATCAGAGCATGAGGGTGAGCAGGGAGTCGGATGAAGCCAGACAAAGACGCAATTACCCCCACATGACTGCTTAGCAAGAATTCTGGCTGCAGAAAGGCCTTTTCCACAGTCTGTATTTGCTAGTTCTGCTCCAAGCCCCTTGAAGTAAGCTCAGGCCTTCAGTCGACAAGATGACCCCATCCCATTGTTGTAATGCAATTTAACTGCCACAGCCTCTGGCATTTTCTGTGTGCCACCTCTCTTCCACATTTTTGTGACTCATCAGCAGCTATCACTTCAGTTAGCACAGTTACTACTGATCAAGTTGGGCTAACCCTAACACACGCTTGCACGTGCACACACACACACACACACACACACACACACACACACACACACACGTGCTTGTGCTCTTGCAAAAAAGAAAAAAATCTTACCTCTAAATGAAGGGTGGAAAGGAGACATATTTCCCATTTCGGAGTATAGTTGAAGAGCGATGAAGATGAAAATCACTGGCAGTTCAGGAGAACTGGGTTTATGAGAATCAATTATAATCTTTAAATCTTCCCATTCTTACTTAGGCTTATTGGATACTTAGTTCTGGGATCCCACTTTGAGCCAGTCAGAGGCAAAAGAAAAAAAAAAGAGAAAAAAATCCCTTTGCATTTGCAATACTAGATAACCATGTCCCAACAAGGATAGTATGCTGGGATAAATCAGCAAAAGCCTTAGCTGTTTCTGAAGTAATCCTAAAGATCAACAGAAGAAATGACTTGAAGTGGATGGATAAAATTCTTAAAATAATCCTGCCAAGCTCTGTGGAATTCCTTCATGACACCTTTATATATCCCAGCCTTTCACCAAGAAGATTGGAAAGTTTTACCCAAACATGCTGTGTGCTGTTGGGAGGGAACTCAGCAGCTGCAGGAGGGCCTAGGTTTGGTTACATCTTTCCAATGACTTTTGACAGGAGAAAGTTCCACTGGTGCTTATAAAATACTGGAGAGATAGTTTAAGCAAGTTTCAATGGGACACAGTCACAGTAACTTTTCTCAGTCCATTGGAAATGATAGAGAAAGGGAGCTGACCCAGTAAACCAGGTCAGTACCAGCTTACCTAGAAAGTTGCTCAGTAGGCTGAATGGGGGAGTGGTAGAGAAGGGAGGGTACAACGCCAGAAGAGCTTAAGCAGATGGAGTATCTAACAGTCAGGGCCCAGTCTGGCTATCGAGCAAGGTCATTGGCAATTGGTGCTGTGGATTGTTAATAAGAGCAAGTTTTGATGGAGTAATGCAGGATGGGATATATTCACTGTAAGGAACCAAGACCAGAAGTACAGTCAGGGTTGGTGGTGGAGAAAATAATGAGCCAGAAGCTAGGGTGGGAGCTTCACATCATCATCTTAAATTTTATCAAGAATCTTCCTTCTGTAGCCTTCTTCCTCCTGGTCCACTATCCCCAGAATTTGAGAGTTGTATTGCTGTTTTGTTGTAACAAGGTCATTGAGGCTGAGGATTTTATAAAGAGGCTTATTTAGTTCATGGCTTTGGAAGCTTAAAATCTAAATTTGGACAGCTCTATCTTTATAGCTTCTAGTGGGGAATCTCTCCAGTTATGTCATACTATGGCAAACAGGTAGAAAGGGAAATAGCATGCACAAGGAACCAAGTGTTGTGGGATGGCCTTACTTTATAGCAATCCATCCTATCAAGAACTAACTCACCTTGCAAGACCCACACTAATCCCCTCCAAGGCCAACATCCACAATGACATCATTACCTTGCAGTAGGCCCCACTCCTTAAATGTACCACTGTATCCACACTGCCACACTGAGGACTAAGCCTCCAGCACATGACCCTTTAGGGGATACACCACATCAAGCCTAGAGCAACAGCAAAATACCAGGAAGAAACTATATGCAAAGGAAATTGCTGCTTGACCAGAAATTTCTGTTCTGCCCATTATCCAGAAAAATAGTATTGAGAACATCTTTTTTCAAATTGAAATAGAATTGATGCACAAAAACTGCACACTTAAATGTGTACAATTTACTAATTTACACACACATTTGCACATACACAAAGCCACCACCATAATCACAATAGTAACAGTATCCATCACTTGGATGGATACTGACCTTTTTTGGACCTTCCTGAATCCCGTCTCTGACCCTCACCTCACTTCATCTCTTCTTGTTTCTACTTTGGGCTGATTTCTGCATAATACACTAATTTGTTATGAAATAAATTATATAGTACATATATCATTATTTTTTGAGTCTGGCTTCTTTCTTGAGATTCATCCATGCTTTATGTGTGCTTTAGAGTTCATTCCTTTTTATGCAAGAGTAATATTTTATCATAAGAATAGGAATATTATTGCTTATCCAGTTATTTGTGCATGTACATTGTTTCTTAAGTCTTTTTTGTTGTTGTTGTTGGTTGTGGGGCTTGAACTCTGGGCCTGGGCACTGTCCCTCAGCTCTTCAGCTCAAGAAGAGTGCTCTACCACTTGAGCCACAGTGCCACTTCTGGTTTTCTGGAGATAAGAGTGTCATGGGCTTTCCTGCCCAGGCTGGCTTTGAACTGTGATTCTCAGATCTCAGCCTCCTGAGTAGCTAGGATTACAGGTGTGAGCCACCGGGCCTGGCTGTTAAGTCTTTCTTTTATGTGTGTAATTGTCTAGAGGCAAGAGGCATGGGTCATAAAGGCATTATATATTTAAGCTTTGTTTTATCTTCTTTTTTTTTTATGGGGAAGGGCAGTCCTGGGACTTGAACTCAGGGCCTGGGCACTGTCCCTAAGCTTTTTGCTCAAGGTTAGCACACTACTACTTGAGCCACAGCACCACTTCCGGCTTTTTCTGTTTATGTGGTACTGAGGAATTGAACCCAGGGCTTCATGTATGCTAGGCAGGTACTCTACCACTAAGCCACATTCCAGTCCTTAAGCTTTGTTTTAAAAGCTTGAACTCTGGGCTTCAATTTTTCACTTGGCTTTGTTGCTTATGGTTGGTACTCTGCCACTCAAGCCATACCTTTAGTCCAGCTTTTTTTCTGGGTAATTGAAGATAGAGTCTCGTGAACTATTCTGTCTGGGATAGTTTTGAACCTGATCCTCCAGATTTCAGCATCCTGAGTAGCTAGGATTATAAACATGAGCCATTGATGCCAAGCAGTATTGATGTAGTTAAGAAAGCAATTAACTGTTTTTCATTGGGTTGTAGCATTTTAGATTGATACACTGGCAAGACACATTGTTTCCTCTACAGTTTCACCAACAATTATAATCTCAGTCATTCTAATAGAGGTGCTGCAATATGTTGAGTCTCCCTAATAACTGATGTTATCTTTCTTTAAAAATTTTATTTTATTGTAAAGATGCTATACAGAGGGGTTACAGTTATATGAGTAAGGTAATGAGTACATTTCTTATTGAGCATTGTTACCTCCTCCTTTGTTTTTCTCCTTCTATTCCTTATCTTCTCCACCTCCCCCTCTCCTCCGTGCCCACGAAGTTGTAGAGTTCATTTCCAGCAGTGTCTTGTGAGTATCATTGTTGCAATGGGTCATGCTGTGTCCTTGTTTCAGCATTTTGTTATTCCTCTTCTCCCCAAATAAATAAATACATATATAATGCAGTATACCAAAATCAAATACAGCAACAACAAGGGATATACCAAAGGGGGAAGAACATACAAAAGAAACAAAAATCACGTAGTATATTAAAAGCCCCAATAACAAAGGAAAACCTCTTGTGTCCATATCTTGGGGTTCATTTCACTTAGCATCATCTTACAACAGACAAGGGATTCATATCTAAAATATACCTAGAATTCAAAAAATTAAAACCCCCAAACAAATCTTCAAAGAAACAACTGCCCTATTAATAAGTGGACTACACCTGTTTTCACTGTACTTGATTTTGGTACCCTGTATCTTGTATATACATTTGGAGAGGGGAAGAAGAATAACAAAATGCTGAAACAAGGATACAGGATGACCAATTGCAACAATGATACTAACAAGACAGGATGTTAGAAATGAACTTTACAACTTTTGGGTGAGGAGTAAGGGAAGTAGGGGAGGAAAGGATAGTGGAGAACAAGAAAGGAAGGGGTAACAATGCTGGACAAGAAATGAACTCATTACCTTACTCATGTAACTGTAACCCCTCTGTACAGCATCTTTACAATAAAATAAAATTAAAAGAATAAGTGGGCTACAGACTTAAAGAGAAACTTCTCTGAAGAGGAAATAAGAATGGCCAATAGACACGAAGAAATGCTCAACTTCTCTAGCCATAAAAGAAATACAAATCAAAACAACATTGAAATTCCACCTCTCCCCAGTTAGAATGGCTATAATCAAGAAATCTAATAACAACAAATGCTGGAGGGAATGTGGCCAAAAGGGAGCCCTACTGCACTGTTAGTTGGAGTGCAAGCTTGTTCAACCACTCTGGACAGCAGTATGGAAGTTTCCCAAAGACTCCACACTTCTGGGCATTTACCCAAACAATCACAAACAAGGCCATACTAAAGCTACCAGCACAACTATGTTTATCACAGCATTATTCACCCATAGTTAAGATATGGAACTAACCCAGATACCCTTCAATAGATGAATGGATCAAGAAAATGTGGCATATATATGTATATATATCTACATATCTACATATATAATGGAATTCTATCCTTCTGTCAGAAAGAATGATACCACCTCATTTTTTAGGAAGTGGAAAGACTTGGAAAAAATCATTTTAAGTGAAGTAAGCCAGACACAAAGAAACATAGGTCCCATGGTTTCCCTTATTTGCAATAATTAGTATACATCTAGGATAATCTTATCAGATGAGCAGAAAAGCTCAAAAGCTCTATACATATGACTATATAAGATGATGCTAGCTGGGTGTTGGTGGCTGGCACCTGTAATCCTAGCTACTCAGGATGCTGAGATTTGAGAATCAAGGTTCAAAGACAGCCTGGGCGGGAAACTTCATGAGACTCTTATCTACAATAAACAACTCAGAAAATCATAAGTGGTACTGTGGCTCAAGTGGTAGAGTGCTCACCTTGAGCTGAAGAGCTGAGGGATAGTGCCCAGGCCCAGAGTTCAAGCCCCATGACTGACAAAAAAAAAGGTGATGCTAAGCCAAATAATGTTATCTTAACATAACTATCTTTGTTATCTTGGCATAAAGTATCTTTATAATAATAGAATATAATAATAAGTATAATAATGATGATAAGTATATTCCCTATGTTGATGCACTCTTTTTTTGGTGTAAGTTTAAACTTTTGTTCATTGTTTTGAATGTTTACTATATAATTGAACTACATAGAGGGTTATGACCTAAATCTGGCTTTTGAGCAGCTGATAATCCGATGAAAAATCTTTGTATCTATTTAATCTTTTATTGCTATTAAATCTGCCATAGAGCGAGCTATTCATCACGAACAAGATGTGCTGAAGGAGCTTATCAAAGCTTGGAAAAATGCAGAAATTTGGCTTTGAACTGGTACTTTTCACTTGGTATTCTGCAGAAAATCACACTAAGGTAAAGTGAGAATAAGATAAATTCATGCTGGCAAAAGTGATAACAAAGCCTCAATATTTATACCCATGGCCTGGTACTTACTATGACTCCAAGGTGAACTGACGCTGGGTTTTGCCATTGATATTAGATCTCCAAATCCACAGGGACACATTCCACGACCCCCAGTGAATGCCTGAAGTTGTAGATAATCCTGAATTATTCATACCTTATATGTTTTCCTATACACACCCAGGATGATAGTTGATTTATGAAATTAGTCACAGTACAAGTAAAATAGAACAATTATGGTCATATAATGTAATAAAAATGGCTATTATTGATAGTCTTGCACTTTGAGGCCATTACTCAGTAAAATAAAGGTAAGGAAACTAAATGAAAATATTACAATGCGACAACAGTCCATCTGAAAACCAAGATGGCTACTTAATGACTAAGGGGCTAGTGAAGCAAGCAGTGTAGACGTACTGGAGAGAGGATGACTCATGTCCCAGCAGGAAGAAGCAGGAGGAGAGAGCTATCAATACATTCCATAGAACAGTGTGCAATTTAAGCGAAAAGAGTCATTTATTCCTGTAATTTTCCAGGTGGTATTTTCAGACTGAAATGTACATAAGTGTTCTACTGTAATTTGACTTCTTACTATGGATTGTGCCAGTTTTCGTGGAAATTAACTAATTTACTAATCTCAAGAAACGAATTCACCTTTACAGAAGAGGAAACTAATTCAGAGGGATAAATCAACTTGTCCAGGTCCATGGAAACAGGTAGGGATGGGAACAAGCACTGAAACAGGCCCTGCTACCAAAGTTGGATCACAGGAAGATCTTGATTCAGCCTCTGTCTTTTCCTGAAAGCGATCACCTGCTCCTAAACCCTTCTCCTTCCCACACTCCATGACCACAGCCTACATTACTCAGAAAGACTTGAGAAACTCCCTACCTTATTACCATCAACATTGACATACTTGACCTTTGTTTTCAATCCAGAACTTGCCCTGCATTTCACAAAATAAAAATCCAGCTGCCAGAACTGACGGTTGATGGTTAGAAGGAAACCATGCTCTCTACATTAGCACAGTCTGTAATCAGGATTCCTGTGTGGAATACCAGCTAGCTTGACATGTAAAGGGCTTTCAGACCTATCAAACAAGGGAACAGAAGAGAGGTCCCTTCCCCTTCCCCTCCCCTCTCCTTTCCCTTTTCCTTGCTCTCTCCTCTCCTCTCCTCTTCTCTCCTCTCCTCTCCTTTTCTTCTTTCTTTTTTTTTCTTGCTCTTCCAGATCAGATAACATTGCTGGATTAGTTCCTCTACAGTGAGTTCATACCACATCTACCCACATGCCAGCCTCTGCTAAAAGGCTATCAGCTATATTGCTTCCTGTGCAATTATTTATACTTTGCCTCATGCCCTCCCTTCTCCACCTCTGTTTCCTGCCCCTCTCCCCTGAAGTAGCACAAATGCTTGCAAAGAAAATGTGTCAACAGGTGAAATTTATAGGAGTTTCCTGGCCTACACAGAAATGAGACCACAGGCTTCCCCAAAGGAGAGATTTCCTTATACCCTGATTCAATCTCAGAGAATTCTCTAGAGAAATCACTTATCTTTTGTACAGAATCAGTGTATGGTGCTCTCATCTGGGAAAAGTGGCTCTGATGAATACCAGTTGAGATTATTTAGTTGCAATCACAGAAAACCCAACCCATACTGGCTTAGTCAGTCACAAAGGAATTTCTTAACTCACAGAAGCTGAAAAGAAGAGTCTAGCTTTAGGCGTAGCCCCATCCAGAGCTCCAGTGTATCATTAGCACCTGCTCATGTTTCCCTTCCTTCCATTGTGTTGATCTCAGCCCAGAGTCTTATGGGTACTCAAAATGGTTTCTTGAACCCATTCATTAGCTTATGTTCTAAGGTAGACTTTTCTTCTCCCCCCCTCCTCCCTCTCCTACTCCTCCCCCTCCTCCCTCCTCCTCTTCCTCATCCCTCCTCCTCTTCCTCTTGCTCAAGGCTGGCACTTGAGCCATAGTTGCACTTGTAGCTTTTTGGTGATTAATTGGAGATAAGAGTCTCATGGACTTTTCTACCAGAGCTGGCTATGAACATTGATTCTCAAATGTTGGCCTCCTGAGTAGCTAGGATTATAGGCATGAGCCACTGTTGCTGACAAGTCTCACTTCTTTACAGCATATGTAGTGGGAAATGTCTCTACATCCCATAGGCTCTGACTAACTCATAAAGGGTAATGATCATCAATGGACAGGGAAAGGAGACATGCCAATGGCTTAGGCCTAGGTCACATGCTCCATCCTGGGGTTCACACCCTAGTGCTGGGTGTTGAAGCAGCTTTAATGGAACTGCATGGAAACCTGGGACTGTTACCAGGGGGACACTGGCAATGTTGACCAATGGTGTGTCTTTACCTTGTAAGAAATGATATGCATATGTCACATAATGTTTTCTGTCCACTGCACAAGCCAGCCATTCTTTGAAATGCCCCATTATTTACTAATAAAATAAGAATTCACACCTAAAGCCAGGCTGGTTTAGAGAAAGAATTACTTACTGACTTAATCTCTGGAGTAAATGTAGTTGTAAAAATTTGTTATAAATGTACCACTATAGAAAATTGATTCTAGAATTCTCCAAAGTCTATACAAGGAGCACCTTCAGTTCTTCAAAGAAGTACTGCTTTGACAATTGTAGTAGCCTTTTTTGTTCAGTTCTTTCCTTCTTTCTTTCCTTCCTTCCTTCCTTCTTTTCTTCCCTCCCTTCCTCCCTTTTCTCTCTCCCTTCTTCCCTCCCCCCCATCTCTTTCAGGCTTGAACACAGGATTGGGCTTTAGCTTTTTTTTTTTTTTTGTCAGTCCTGAGGCTTGACTTCAGGGCCTGGGCACTGCCCCAAGCTTCTTTTGCTCAAGGATAGCATTCTACCACACGAGCCACAGCTCCACTTCCAGATTTTGGGTGGTTAATTAGAATTAGAGTCTCACTGATTTTTCTTTCTGGGCTATCTTTGATCTGCAATCCTCAGATCTCAGCCTCCTGAGTAGCTAGGATTACAGATGTAAGCCATTATCCCCCAGCTTTAGCTTTTTTTTTTTTTGTTCAAAGCTAACACTCTACCACTTGAGCCATAGCTCTACTTCCAGCTTTTTGCTGGTCAATTAAATTAACCATCCTGCTTGGGCTGGCTTGGAAGGAATCATGATGCTCAAATCTCAGCCTCCTAAATAGCTAGGGTTATAGGCATGAGTCACCAGTGTCCAGCTTTGCTTTGTTTTTACTTTCCAAGAGCACAATACTTTGTAGTTATAAGAACTGCTACAGCAGGATCTGACTGGACCTGTACCAAATGATCGAGTATATGGCAGAAATATGAAACTTGGAAAAGTTGTCAAAGTGTTTTGACTGTATTATAGTACATAGCTAAAAGAAACTCCCTTATTTTATTCTTTTAAAAACTCACTCTACTTTTCCATATGTCTTTCTAAATAAATATGTCTGGGATTAGATTATTTATTCTTCTTTCAACTCTTGGCCCTCAATGTTCAACCTTCAAACCACTGGACAATTGTTGCTAGTTATATGCTTCCTCTCCAAACATTTTATTGTTTATTGTATATCAGATGCTCTGATTTCATTTATTCCTCATAACTAGTGTATGACACAGAAACTATTATTATTCCCATTGTATGGAGGATGAAGTTTAGATCTAAAAATATTTAATTTTTTACCCAAGGTCACATAGCTATAGCCAGTGATCTTAAAACCAGGCTACATAAATAAGACAAAGGCTCTACGTGGCCTCCCTGATACAACACAGGAAAACAGACCTATAAATAAACTAGTGTGTTAAATGTTATATTGTCTGTGATAAGGATCTACATGGGGAAAGTGGGGAAGCTGAGAGAGAGAGAGAGAGAGAACCATTTCCCTGGTAGACTGTGGGGATAGATGTTTGTGCAAGTCTTCTAGACATGGCTAAGCTATGATTCATGACAAAGGGGTTTCCAGCTGAATGAAGGGAACTGAGAATTGCATCCCTGAAATTAACCCTTCCCAGTAAGAGCAATGCATGCATGATGGGAATATCACATACTGTTTCTTTTGGCTGGAACGTATGCATCCAGAAGGAAAGACAGAGAAAATATGCGGGGGAAAAGTTCATACACAGCTGAATTGTAGGGAGTGGGACTTGATCAGGAACCAATGGGGAGCCATTGAGGAGTTTTAAGAGGAAATGACATTTCCTCTCGGCACTGTCCCTGAGCTTTTTGCTTAAAGTTAGTTCTCTACCACTTGAGCCACAGTTCTACTTCCAGCATTTTAGTAATTAATTGGAGATAAGAGTATTATGGACTTTTCTGCTCAGGCTGGCTTTGAACCACGATCCCTAGATCACAGCCTCCTGAATAACTAGGAATACAGGCAAAGCCACCAGCACCAGGCTATTTTTAAACATTTTGCTACGTAAACATATTCATAACATAACACAATTTTAGCATTTTAAGTGCTTAGTTAATTATAGTCACAATGCTGTTTGACTATCTTCTCTATCAATTTCCAGAAAGTTTTCTTTTTATCATCACAAACAACAATTGTATACCTGTTTAGCACTAACTCTCCATTCCTCCATACTCCAGGTGTGTTAGTCACTATTGTTTCAGTCTCTATGAATTTGTCTACCTTGAGTATCTCATATGCATGAGATTAAATAGCCATTTGTCCATTTGTGTTTGGCTGATTTAATTTAGCATAGTATCTTGAAGTTCCTCCATGTGACAAGATGTTAGAACTGCCTCCTTTTGAGGATTGAATAATATTCTAGTGAATGTATATACCATATTTTGCCCACTAATTCTTCCACATCAGTAGGCATTTTCTTCTTCTAGCTTTTGGCTACTAGCCAACAGAATATTGACTAATAAGTACCAGAATCCTTGCTTTTAGCTCTTTACAGTGTATGCCTAGGATTACATCATAATTCTATCTTTAACTTTTGGGAGGAACTGGTACACTGATTTCCCTAGAAGCTGCATCGTTATGTTCCAATTAGTGGTTTATAAGGATTCCATTTTCTCTAGATTTTTTCTTTGGTGCCTGTCCTGGAGCTTGAACTCAGGGCTTTGGTGCTATTTCTGCTCAAGGCTAGTGTTCTGCCAGTTGAGAGCAGCTCTACTTTGGCTGCCTTTGAACCAAGATCCTCAGATCTCAGCCTCCTCAGTAGCTAATATTGCAGTCATGATTCACTGGCATTTAGCTCTCCATATCTTTATCAACACTTTTCTATTCTATTCATTCCAGTAGTGGAAGTACTATTTCATGATGATTTCATTTGTATTTTTCTAATGACTAGTGAGGTTGACTATCTTTTTATATGCTTCTTAGTCATTTATGTATCTTTTCTTTTTGAAAAATCTCTATTCAAGTCCTTATTGGCATATTTGGCTTGGGCTTTTTTGTTGTGTTATGTTGAATTATAGGTATAATTAGTACTTTTTTAGTATACAATAGCTCATCTGATCATCAGGATGATCAGATTTGTATTTTCTAATTACTACTCTGTATTTGGAGAAGAGTTCTGTTTGTAGCCCAGGTAATAGGGAACCCATTGATTTAAAAGCAGAAAGGGCTTAGACCAACAAGCAGATGAACTTTCAGGCTTATGTGGTAATGAAAACATAACAGAGTCTGAATTTAGAATTGTATTATTCCTCCTAAATTTATTTATGTATTTATTTATTTTGGCAGTAGGGGAATTTGAACTCAGGGCCTTGCATGCAGTAAGCAGGCACTGTTCTGCTTGAGCCATACCATAGGGTACTTCTCTTATGCTATCTTTTTTTTTTTTTTGGCCAGTCATGGGGCTTGAACTGTGGGCCTGAGCTCTGTCCCTCAGCTTTTCAGCTTAAAGCTAGTGCTCTACCAGTTCAGCCACAGTGCCACTTTTGGTTTTCTGGTGGTTTGTTGGAGATTAGAGTTTCCTGGCTTTTCCTGCTGGGGCTGGCTTTGCACCATGATCCTCAGGTGTTAGCCTCCTGAGTAGCTAGGATTACAGGCATGAGCCACCAGTACCTGGCTTTATGCTATCTTTTGAACCAAGTGAATGAAGGAATTTTCTTTTTGTCTTATCTTAAGCAGAGTAAATTTTATTTTTATTTTATTTTTTATTTTTTTCAGTTGTGGGGCTTCAACTCTGGGGTTGGGCACTGTCCCTGTGCTCTTCAGCTCAAGAGCGCTCTACCACTTCTGGTTTTGTAGTGGTTTATTGGAGGTGACTGCCTGGGCTGGCTTTGAACTGTGATACTCAGTCTCGTGAGTAGCTAGGATTACAGACAGGCATGAGCCACCAGGGCCTAGCTTAAATTTTATTTTTCAAATTCAAGTATCAGTGACATTCTTTGTCAGCAAGCTAAGAAAGTATTGTAAGGATGAAAGTATATAAAATGCTTTCTTTGATGTGAACAATATCATGGAAATGACTGCAATTATATTAGTTCTTTTTTAAAAATAAATTTTATTGTAAAGATGATGTACAGAGGGGCTACAGTTATATAAATAAGGTAATGAGTACATTGCTACCACTTTTTCCCCCCTTTGACCTCTTTCCCCCCAAGTTGTAAAGTTCATTTTCAACATAGTATCTAGTGAATATCACTGTTCCATTGGTTCACCCTTTGTTTCACCATTTCTGTGATTCCCCTACCCTTCCCCAAAGCAGATAAACTTATATACAAGGGTACAAAAATACAAAAACAGTAATAACATGGAGTAAACCAATAGAGAAAAGGAATGAAAAAAGAAATAGCTGTAAACAGTACAATAAACAAAATCTCTTGTTTCTATTTTTTGGAGCTCATTTCAATAAGAATCATTTTATATGTTCACATGAACATAGCTATTGAGCCATTGTGATCCTCTCCTAATAATATCCTCCTTTGTCCTCACTGTGTGAATGCTTAGAGTGCTGTTTAATCAATCATGTACAAGTACAATTATTTGTCTTTTACTATCCATTGGATTTACTTGTACATTTATAGACATATTCTAGTTATTACAAATGAGGAAAACCATGCAGACTATGTTTCTTAGATTCTGGCTCACTTTGCTTAATAATATGTTTTCTAAATCTTCCTTATGAATGGAGCAGTGCTATTCTTTCTGATGGGAGCAAAAAATTCCATTGCATATACATATATATTGCATATATATAATTGCATATATATACATTACACACACACACACACACACACACACACACACACACACACACACACACACACACATATATATATATACCATAACTCTGGCTATAAAAGAAATGCTAATCAAAACAACATTGAGATACCAACTCACCCCAGTTAGAATGGTCATTATCAAGAAAACTAACAAAAACAGATGTGGGTAGGATTTTGGCCAAAATGGAATGCTACTACACTGTTGGTGTGAGTGTAAGCTTGTTCAACTAGGCTGGAAAGTAGTATGGAGGTCCCTCAAAAGACCAAACATAGCGTTTTTCTATGACCCAGCAATTCCACTCTTAGTCATTTACCCAAATGACTACAAACTAGTCCACACTAATGCCACTAAACAACCATGTCTACTGCAGCATTGTTTAGCATAGCTAAGATATAGAATCAACCCAGATGTCCCTCAGTGGACAGATGTAATTTTTATAGGAATTTTGTCTGTTTAGTAAGAGAACTTTTCAGTTGGTAAACTTGGAGATGAAGTAAATGTTCATCAATTAAAAATGACTAGTAGGCTATGACACAACCAGATAACCAGGGACTATGTTCATATGTGGCATGCAGTAACATAAACTATGCTTCAAAATACACTGTTAAGAGCCCACTGGCAGTGGCTCATGTCAGTAATCCTAGCTACTCGGGCAGCTGAAGTGTGAAGATCAAGGTTTTAAACCAGTCTAGGCAGAAAAACCTGTGAGACTGTTAGCTCCAATTAACCAATAAAAAGCCATAAATGCAAATGTGTCTCAAATGGTAGAGCAGAATGGGCTCAGCCGCCCGAGTAGCTAGGATTACTTACATGAGCCACTGCCATTGGACTCTTAACAGTGTATTTTGAAGCACATTTTATGTTACTACATGCCACATATCAACATAATCCCTGGCCCACATACACACACAAAAATGCATCTTGTTAAATAAAAGGTGAGCCCCAGATCATCACATACATTATGATCATATTTATTATATCTTAGTGTGTTAGGGCTGCTATAACAAAAATACCTTTACTAGATAACTTACAAATAACAGATTTATTATCTGTAGAGGTCTAAGAGCAAAACAGGCAGATTTGAAGTATAGTGGGGGTCTTTTTATTTATTTTTTAATAGAGGTTTTTGAGGCATCTGCTCCTGATGGAAAGGTCAAAAGTAGGTGAGCTAACTCTCATTAGTTCTATAGGGACATCGATTCCATCCATAAGAGTGTTCTCACGATATAATAACTCCTTGGGGGTTAACATTTCTCACTTTACATTCTGGAGGAACACCAACACCCAGGCAGGCCATCGTAGATCATGTATTTATAAACACTCTAAGGTGTTTATTCAGCCGAATTGGGAGGAAGATCAGGCGACAAAAGTGAAAGGCAACTTTGTATTGCATTGTGTGCATTGGGATTTTTGGGGGGTACTGGAGATTGAACTCAGAACTTTGTGTTTGCTAGGCAGTGACACATTATCAATTGAGACACATCCCTAACTGCTTTTGCACTGGTTATTTTTGAGATAGGAGTTCATGTTATGGTTTGGTTGGCCTAATATTCTGCTGTTGGTCCGTTCTATGCCACTGTACATAGCCATTGAGATTTGCTGGTAACTGGGATAAGAGTTGCCTGCTACCATGCCTAGCCACTGAGAGAGATGGAATTGCATAAAGTTTTTTTTTATTGTGAAAATACTGTACAGAGGGGTTACAATTACATGGGCAAGATAATTAGTACATTTCTTAGCAAGCATTGTAGCCTCCTCCTTTGCTTCCCCTTCCCATTGCATGAAGTTTTATACCGGGGTTGTCCTCAAACTCTGATCCTTCAACCTTGCCTTTCAAGTAACTAGGATTATAGGCTTAAGCCTCTGACCTTGGCTTCATCTGTATTGTTTAAAAACTTTCTATTGAGAATACACTTGTGGTATTCATTATATAAAGAGGGCCAATGTTCTAGATTAATGGCTATAAAATGGCATATCTGCCTTTCTCTGCTTTTCCCCAAGATATCCCTTCTCTACAATCCTGTGGCATGAATATTTTTATTCAGAGCACTTTACATGTGTCAGCAGTTGCCTTTCCAAACAAGGGGAACTAACTACATACATTAACAATGTACATCAGGACAGAAAGCAGATCTGTCTCTTTTTAATAGAAAAAGCAGCACCCTCTATTTTAGGGTGCAAAATCCATGCAGTGGTGTTTGACTGTATTTTCCCTGACAAATGAGCAAAGTATATGGGATCATTTCATTACAGCCATAGAAGCCCATGCAGGTTTTCCATGAAAGCAAGGCCGGTGCCTCTAATAGCTGTCATAATGAACACACCGGATGAATGTTCCATCCCACCCTTGCTAACCATCCTATGTGTAGTGAGCACCTACTGTGTGCATGGTCTTGAGTGACAATAGTCAGCAGTGATGCTCCAAGTGAATGTGTAATGGCCAATACTGGTGACTCATGCATGTAATCCTGGGTACTCAGGGGTCTGAGATCTGAGGGTCATGATTCAAAGCCAGCTCCGGCAGTAAGATTTGTGAGATTCTTATCTCCAATTGATTACCAAAAAAGCCAGAAGTAGAGAGGTGGCTCAAGTGGTAGTGTACTAGCCTAAAGCAAAAATAGCTCAAGAACAGCTATCAGGCCTGGAGTTCAAGTCCCCATGGACATGATGATCTGTAACATGAAGTGCAAGGAAATCTCTGGACAGCTCTTCCAGGACTACCTGAATTATAATTTATGTTAGTTTGTTTCCTTGTATTAGCCACCAGACAGACACTTCATCCATTTTTACATATTCTGTTTCTCCAGTGTCTACAGCATAAAGAATATACTCTACAAATTTAAGTTGAATGGGTGGTTACTACGTTTGTGTAGACCTGTAACACACAAACACATATGTAAATACAAGTTATATGCTGCGAAAACACAAGGAGACTATTCACAATTATAATGCAAATCATTGTGTTAACAAATGCCACTTTGAAATCACCAGTTTCTTCAAGTCCTAATATGACATCAGTGGGGTGGCACTTGGTCTGGACACCTCTGTCATCTGGTGCATCGTCTTCCCAAGGTTGAGAACTAGCAGCCTCTGCTAAGCTAGACGTACAGTTCCCAATGTCTGTTCTGAGGCTTTCAATGTGTTCAGCTGGAACCTCATCAAAATCCTACTCTGCCCTTCTTGTGCTGCTTAGTTGGTAGGCTATTTTTAGATTGTATTAGTTCTCTGAAAACTTTATCTCAATTACTGCTTCTCTTAGCCACTGCGGACAACACACCTGGAAAGCTGTTGAGAAAAGTGTGTTTTCTGGTGACTTCACACTTTCTATGGCAATTTACCTAACTATGCCAAGCCTCACCTGGAAAGCAAGGTGCCCTTCCCTCAGTCACACCAAGCCTTACCCAGGCTCTGCCTTGTCCCTGCCCTGGTCCCTCTCAGAACTCTTTCTAGTAGGATGCTGGCGGCTCCTGTCTCTAATCCTTGCTACTCACGAGGCTGGTATCTGAAGATTGCAGTTCGAAGCCATCCCACGAAGGAAAGTTGGTGAGACTTTGATCTCCAATTAACAAGCAAAATGACAAAAGTGGAGTGGCCCAAATGATAGAGTACCAGTCCTGGGTGGAAAAAGATAAGTGAGATCATGAGGCCCTAAGTTCAACTGCCAACCCCCCGCCCCCACACCACCACCACCAACAGTAACAACACAAAATGCTTTAATTCTTTGGCTTCATCCCTGCTGATGTTTCCTTTATCTGCTGTGAAGCCATTGACTTTACTGGGTTTTCCTAGCGGTCTACTTCCTATCTGGCATTTTCCTTTTCCCTCTTCTACAGTGCAGTTCAAGGGGTTCTTTTAAAATACAGAATCTATGGCACAATTCCCAGTGCCATAGATCTAGTTCTCTCCCTTTTCACAATTTCCAGAAATTACCAGGATGTGTTTAAGAGCCACATTACATGCTCATTACTTTCTCTTCCTTCTTTCTCCCTTTCTTCTTTTTCTTCCTTTCTTTTGGCAGTTCATCATTTGCTGTGACTTGCCTATTGCAACAGCTGACATTTGCTGGATCTTCCTCTGTGACTTTTGTCTCTGTAGGTCCCACTGGCCTTCAGCCCCGCTCCTCTCACTGACGTTTTCTCACAGCTCCTGGACAGCTCCTTTTTAACTTCTCTTATAAAAAATTATTATCAAGGTGATGTACAGAGGGGTTACAGTTACATACTTAAGGTAGTGAGAACATTTCTTGTCAAACATTGTTACTGTCTCCCTCATTTTTCTCCCACTCCCCCCCAAGTTATACAGTTGATTTCCAACATATTGTCTTATGAGTATCGCTGTTGCATTGGTTTACCCTTTGTCCTTTGCTCACCATTTTGTTGTTCCCCTTCCTTAATTCAGACAAACGTATATACAATACCTAGGGTACCAAAATCAAATACAGTGACAACAGGGGATAAGCCATAGGTAAAAGAAAACACACACACAAAGAAGAAATCACATAGTACATTAAAAACAAGCACAAAGAAAAACCTCATGTTTCAATGTCTTGGATTTCATTTTGCTTATCATAATCTTATATAGTCATATGTACATAGCTACTGAGCTATTCTGCTCATCTGCTAGGATTATCCTAGATATAGCTTAATTATTACAAATGAAGGTTTTTTTAACCTCCTCTTTCCACTTCCTCTCCAGTAATGCAGCTTTCTGTGCATGACTTGTGCCCCTTAAGTATTACACACACATCCCATTATGTTACAACCTCTGGAGCTTCTAGATCCCATCATTGGTGAGGCTTGCTTCCAGAGCTATAGACATTATTCTAAGGAAGTTCATACAGTGGTTTGGTTAAAGTTATCCTTTTTTTTTTTTTTACTGTCAACCACTGGAAGGCAACCAACATTTTAATGATAATTTTCAACAAAACAGCACATTGTCTCCAGGCTTTAAGAACTTCCTGTTGTTTCCTTGTCCTCTATTCCCCTACTTGTTGATGTAAGAACAGGTATCTTAGATTTAAAGGCTTGGAGGAGCCTTGCCAAGAGATCCCAACATACCTGTGCAAGTGGTTTTCCAGTCTCTTCCAGCCGACCTTCAGCTAGTCTGCCGACCTTCTTGCCCCTGCCATGCCCACAGAACCAAGGTCCTACTACATGCTCCTCTTTCCTCCAACCAGATTCGTGGGAAGCAGGTTCTTGGAGTTCAGGTCTTTGAAGGAGAAGCAGTAGTAAAAACAGAAAAGGCTAGACTCAGGGATAGACGACTGAATTGCTTGAAAGCCTTCTCTTTCTGCAGCAGGATGTTTTCCCAAAGTATACTGCTTTCCCTTGGCCACTGTTACAAATGGTCACAAACTCAATGGGTATAAGCAACACAATTTATTCCCTTGCTGGTCTGAAAGCCAGGAATCTGAAAGTTCTGATACTGGGTTATCTTCAAATAATCCTTTACTGTTCTAGCTCCTGGAAGTGCTTGCATCCATTGATGTATGGTCCTACCACTCAACCTCTTCTTTACGTGGTTATATCTGTTACTTCCTCTTTTGTGGTCAACTCTTCCTCTGCCAAACTCTTCAAAGAACATGGATAACATATAACATTTAAGGTCTATCTAGATAACCCATCTTAACATATAGATTTTCATTATGAGCACACAGTTTCGTTTTTGTTTTTGTCAGTCATGGGGCTTGAACTCTGGGCCGGGGTACTGTCCCTTAGCTCTTCAGCTCAAGGCAAGTACTCTACCACTTGAACCACAGTGCCACTTCCAGTTTTCTGGTGGTTAATTGGAGTCTTATGGACTTTCCTGCCTGGGCTGGCTTTGAACCACAATCCTTAGATCTCATCCTCTTGAGTAGCTGGGGTTACAGATGTGAACCACCAGTGCCTGGCCACAGTTATTTGTTGTAATATATGGTAGTGTGCACAAGTTCTGGGGATCAGAGGACATTTGTGAGGCCATTATATTATATATTATCATACCATGCTATCTCATGTCAAATATAATCTAATCTTTGCCCACTTGATTACATGTCTTTGTGACACTTTCTTGAGTTTTATTCTGTCACTAGAATGTTAATAAGATGTTTCCCTTTAAGTACATTTATACAGGGACAATTCTGAACTTAATAATGGTTCATCTTGTGATATTTAAAAATTATGGTGGTGCTAAAGTGATATTGAGTGGCATTTTTACTTCCAATTGGACCTTTTTCTGGGCTATCTATACATGACATACATTATGATACTCTCATTCAATGCTGGGCAGAGACAACAAACCACAGCTTCCGAAGGTTAACACTTGATATTCTACTATGTTGATGAGCTGATGTTTGGTAGGTTAACTGTGGTACATACATTTTCAACTTATGATAGGTTTGTCAGGATGTAAACTCACCTGAATGAAGCACCTGAAAACATGTTAATCTTGAAAGTTAGCCTCCAAGTATACTGATATACTATTAAAAGAAAACCAGTTTAGAAGTTGTGATTTCTATGTTGTCAGGGTTTTTTTTTTTATTATATCTTCTTTCTACTTTGATAGAAGAGAACCATGTAAGGACAGGTAAATGTGTCCCAGAAGATATCTGAGCTGTGGGAAGATACTGGGCTGCCTAACTCATATGCTGTAAATCATGCCATCTATTTCTAATGATGTAAAACCCAAGGCCCAGAGTGTTTGCTGCCTCTAATCATATGATCCATTCATTGCCCACCCCATCTCACCTTCTACATTCCTGGTTGGCCCTTTTGTCCTTCAGTTCTGCTACTACATTCAACTACTCCCTGTGGGAGATTTTGTTAGTCAGCTTTCCATTACTGTAAAAAAATACTTGGGATAATAAACTTATAATGAGAAAAGGTTCATTTGGGCTCACTTTTTGAGGTTTCAGTCTGGAATTGATTTATCCTGTGGCTTTAGTCCTCTAGTGAGGCAGTACATTATGGTGAGAGTGTGGGGTGGAGCAAATCCATTCAGTTTAGGCAAGTAAGTGGAAGAGTGAATGAAGAAGGGGCTGCTGTTTCCCTGGCCCCTTTGAGGGCAGTCCACCAGTGACTAGAAGGCCTCTCATTGAGCCCCACTTCTTAAAGGCTCTACAACCTCTCAGTAGTACCATGCTGAGGGCTAAGCCTTTAACAAACCAGTCTCTAGGGAACATTTCAATTCAAACTATAGCAGAGCTATTTCCATTCAGCTTTGCTTTTCTCCCCCAACATCTCTCCTGTTTCTTGTTGACAATCTTATCCACCCTTGCAACTTCTGCTCTTATCCCACAGAGGTACATTCCACATTTGTAACAGAAACACTAAAAGTTCCAAATTTGTAACATAAAATACTAAAAATAAAAATGTTCCTTTGACAATTTTCTAAATCTCTTTGCTATTTTTTTGGCTCAAGGTCATTCTGCAGTTATTCTAATTTATAGCTATTTCTTTCTATCTATCTATCTATCTATCTATCTATCTATCTATCTATCTATCTATCTATCTCTTTGTTTATTTATTTATTTAATTGCTGGTCCTGGGCTTGAACTCAGGGCCAGGTTACTGTCTCTGAACCTCTTTGTGCTCAAGGCTCATGTTCTACCACTTTGAATCACAGTGTCACTTCCTGTTTTCTGGTGGTTAATTAAGAGTCTCACAGACTTTCCTGCCTGGAATGGCTTTGAACCATGTTCCTCAGATCTCAGCCTCCTGAGTAGCTGGGATTACAGGCATGAGCCACCAGCACCCAGCTTTATTTTATATTTTAATGGCTCATCTTGATACAATAGCTCTTACTATAAACATATATCCAAAATAAACTTAATGTAGTTGGGTTGTCTAATTTACGTAAGAGGAGATATAAGCCAGAAAAAGATACATTACATCTGTGACAAATTATACTAACAGAAGTTTGATTTAAAGTCTTAACACAGATTTATATACAATTAATGGTCTCATTTAATGCTTCACACTTAGAATACCAAAACTGATTTGATAAGGCTGCTCATACAATAAACAAAATTATATTTTCTAGCTCATAATACTTCCACATAAAATAAGTAAAATAGAGGTTGGCACCAGTGGCTCATACCTGTAGTCTTAGATAATCATGCATGACTAAGATCTACAGGATCATAGTTCAAAGTCAGCCTGAACAGGAAACTCTATGAGACTCCATCTCCAAAATAACTAGATAAATGCCAGATTGAAGTGTGAGGCTAAAGTAGTTGAGGACCAGCCTTAAATAAACAAGTCAAATAAAAGTATAAGGCCTTGAGTTCAAACCCTGGTGTTGGCAAATATTAAAAAAATGGAATAAAGTAACAGTGTGTACTGTATAAGTATGTATTTGTTATTGAACAAACAATTTTCTACATAGAATTGCCTCTTTCTTTCCTTTATATAAAATCCTTCAAGTATCTAGGAAAACCTAGCTCAGTGAAATAGGATAATAAATTCCAAGTGGAATGGTAGACTTTCTTCCACTTAATTCTGTACTTTACTTGGTGTTTTATCATGAACTCACAATAGTTTATTACAACTCTTCTGAGTGGAATTCTTTTGGTCTAATTTTTATAATACTTTATTTGTGATAAGCAACAAGACTAACTCTGAGTTGGGGTTGATCTTCTTTTTTTGCTAGTCCTTAGGCTTAAAACTGAGGGCCTGGATGTTGTCCCTAAGCTTCTTTGCTTAAGGCTAATGCTCTATCACTTGAGTTACTACTCCATTTGCAGCTTTTTGGTGGTTAATTGGAGATAAGAGTCTTAAGAACTTTTTCTACCCTGGCTGACTTTGAGCCTCAATCCTCAGATCTCAGCCTCCCGAAACCACTCAGAATTATGGGCATGAGCCATTGGTAGCCAGTAGGTTTCATATTTAAAGATAGGAAGTACATTCCTTTAGAACATTTTTACCCCTTCCCTCATTTTTCTCCCATTTTCCTCCCCCCAATCCCCTCTCAAGTTGTAACATTCATTTTCAACATATTGTGAATATCGCTGTTTCATTGGTTTCCCCTCTGTCCTTTGTCTCTTTTCCTGTCTACCTGTCTGCCCCCCTCTACCCCCAGTGTTTGTGTGGTGCTGTACACTATTGGGTGATCCTAAGGAGATACATATTATTTAGTTTGAGTCTGCCTTTTATGAGCTAGCAGTGGAGTATAGGACTTGATATAAAAATAAAACTAAAAACAAATATACAAATTATCTCTTTTTCATTAGAATGTGAGAAGTGGGAAGCAGAAAGCTCTACCTAGAGCCTTTTGTGGTAAGGGTAAGGTCTCTGGTCTGATTTTTTTTCTGGTCTGATCTTGATCTGTGCTTAAACCTGTACTTTTCTGCTTATTGATGTCAAATGATTACCAAGCTACTGAGCTTGTTCCGTCTCAGCTTTTCATCTTTAAAATGATGGTGGTGGTATAGTCAGGCTCCAGTGGCTCACACCTGTAATCCTAATTACTCAGGAGGCTGAGATCTGAGGATTATGGTTTGAAGCCAGCCCTGGCAGGAAAGTCGATGAGACTCTTGTCTCCAATTAGTCACCAGAAAACCAGAAGTGATGCGATGGCTCAAAGTAGTAGAGCTCTAGCTTTGAGCAAAAAAGCTCAGGGATCATGCTCAGGCCTTGAGTTCAAGCTTCATGGCTGAAAAAAAAATGATGGTGGTTGGAATAGGAGTGGAGGGAGAGGAATGGTGTGAGTGAGGGGCAGATAATAACAGATACCTTGTAGTTTATTTGCAAAGACGAAGATGCGTCTTAAGTGCCTGATACTTATAAGCATTTATCAAATGCTAAGTGAATAAAATCCATGTGAGTTAAGGGAAAGGTAAAATTACTCCCAGGCTGGTTGAATATCAAGGGCATTTAGAGGAATTATCTTACCTTGGAGGATCTGAGGGGTAGAGGCGGCACAATTTTGAAATAGTAAACTATCTTCCCTCCACCCTTTTAAAGATGCTTTTTTGGATTCCACGTTATGCCAATTCACAATTCTTCCAGAGAGGTCCATCATCAATGACCCAGGCAATAGTGCAGGAGTTGCTAGGTGTCTTTAAGGTGGGGAAATGGATGATACCACAGTCTGCTCAAGAGGAATGGGCTGGTTGAAGACAGATGGTGGCAGGTGGCTATTTTCACCCAGTAGCCATTGAAAGAAGTGTGTGAATACCATGGTCCTAAGAGACCATTTATTTCTCTGCAGCTTGGAGAGCAATGAGGTGATCCAAAACAAGTCTGAAAGTTCAAATGAATTACAACAGGTCAGCCCAGCACTCCTAAGTTTCACTGAGTAAAACTGTATAAGCACTATCCAGTGTTGACAAATCTCTGCCATATGCCAAGCTTGAAAACAGAGCCCTGCGGCAGAGTTAAGAGGGCTGTTACACTTCCCCCAATGTGTGAAATGGGTCAAAATCAAAGTGAAATATCTTTTATATTGATCACATCTTCCTGACCTTAAAATGAGATTTAAAAATCCCCCAAACAAGAAACTCCTCCAATAAAAGTATTGCCTAAGTTACAAACAGCTAATTTATGATTGGCTGGGACTTGAATTCTTTAGAACTTTTCTGTCCCCATTCATACTTCTTTTATTTTTTTCCCGCTCTTTTCAGGAAAGACTCCTAACTGCCAGGAGACTGACCTATTGGCTTGTTTAGGTGATGCTTCTTTTTTTTCCCAGCTCTATTAATTCAGGCTCAAGTTTTTTTTTTTCACACATTTTATTCAACTTCTTTTCCTCTTCAACTGAACATCCCAACTTCCACCCAATTACATCAGAAAATTTAACACTACTTTTTTTGTGTGGATGCCTGTCAGGGGACTTGATCTCAGGTCCTGGGCACTGTCCTTGAGCTATTTCCTGCTCCCCGCCCCCCAAGACTAGAGCTCTATTTGAATTCTATATAGAGTCCATTATACTTTGATTGATTCATTTGTAACCACTTATATCCAGCTCAACATGTTTACATATAAATTTATAGGTACATTATATCAATTACAAATGAGGGAAAACAGGCAACCTTTGTTTCTCTGGGTCTGGCTTACTTCAGTTAATACAATTTTTTCCAAGTCTTCCTATTTCTTTATGATACCATTCTTTATAATGGATAAATAAAATTTTATTATATATATACATATATATCACATTTTCTTGATCCATGCATCCATTAAGGGCATCTGGGCTGGTTCCATATCTTGGCTATGATAAATAGTGCTGTAATGAACAATGGTTGTAACAGTAGCTTTACTGTAACTTAAGGTTAAAGCCCAACAAAATAAGCACCAAGAATGGTACTTGTGGAGGTATGAGGAACAAGGGGAGAAGAGTAGAAAAATGAAGTGAGGAAGAGAAAGAATGCAGTTAAAAATTCATTGTACAACAACATTAAGTAAAGTAAGGGAAGGAATGGATTGAAGGGGTGAGACTGTTGAAGGAGGTGACACGGATCAAGATGCGTTGTATTCATAAACTGCTTTGTTAAATGGCACCTAAAGATAATATTATTAATAATAAAAGACTATAGTTCTACAAATTGAGCCACAGCTCTACTTCTGGATTTTTTTGGGGGGGGCAGTTAATTGGATATTAGAGTCTCAGGGTCATTCATGCCCAGGCTGGCTTCAAACCTCAATACTCAGATCTCAGACTCTTGAGTAACTAGGATTATAGGCATGAGTAATATTACTTTTTAATACCAAGAGCACCACATAAGGAATACAGGTGCCTATCTTTACTGAATTTAAAATTGAAAGGAGAAATTTTTATTGCTACCTATGTCCATCTATGTATACATGCATCATAAATGATGCAAAGTGAGTTAATCTGATTTAAAGTTGCTAATAACATTGTATAACATTGTATAGGTCAGCCTTATACATTTTTCTTCTTTTATTTAGTTTGTTTTTTTCTTTCTCTTTTTTACCAGTTGACAATATTTGGTCTGTTTCTGTACTGTCACTTTATTTATATGATTGTGTTTGTTTTTCAGATACAAACTGGTATGGAGGAAAAAATGTGTGTTAAGCTGGGTGGAGACCTCTTTGTCTCTCCTTTGCTTTTTCCTTTTCCCTGTGAAATCAGATATCCACAAGAAAAGGCTAAGATCACAGCACGTGTTAGCAAATGCAGCAAGGAGTCTGTAATCTCTCTGTCCTTCTGTGCTTCCATTTCCTGACTATCTAACATATCAGCATGTGTTTTTCTGCAGTGTTGGCAGGATCAAAAGTCAGTCAAAGATGATTCAGGTTCCATTTCTATTATGAAATAATTGTCTTATCTGCATGATAATGCACACATATATTTCTACCAAATTATCTACATCCTAAGCATTCATTCATGCCCCAGAGAAGATGATGAATGTAGCAGATGCTTACATGTTGTGGTGAGATCACCAAGATGGGAGGAGCAGGGCAGCTCGCCAACTGTTTGGGTGGCTATTTGTCAAGAGAATGAGTCATTCCTGCAGCCCCTGCTGTACCACTCCTGATACTGCTTTAATATGTTCCACTGGAAAGAGGCCAGAGCTCCACACCAAAACTCAAGCCAATTTTTCACCTTTTGGTAATAGTACATTTTAATCTTCCCTATGAGTGCCATTCTCTGCCTGCTGCAGATAATCTGGGTTTGCCTAAGCAAGGTATGATCTTTGTTTTAAAAGTAAAATTTTTTATCTGTTTCACCCTTTTATTTTGGTCTTTGAAATAAGCACCAAAGTGTGTGATGGGTTCTGACAAATCTTAACCGAGAGACCAGATGATGTGCCATACTTACAATTGATATGATCCAACGATGTCTGAGCCCCTAAACCAATAAATCCTCTTTAAAATATTCTACTCTTTTGCAAGCACACTGGGGTTTGTAATTGGTGCTTAAAGAAGAGGAGAATGCTGAAATGCTCTATCCTACATATGGCAGAGTGCACTCTGGCTTCCCCTGCCAGTAGCTGGTAGAACACAGAATTGGCAAGAGTTGGACCCATAACCATGCTGGATTCCATTTGTATGGATTTCAAGGATTTCAGCAGTGAAGCCTGCTGGTCTGCAAGCCTGTGATGTGAGAGCTGCCAAACAGTGGACTGGAAGGGGGCTCCAGCTCCTTTTGTGTTCTTAAGATGACTGAGGAGTTTGACTTAGGTTCAGACTACCCCTGCTGTCCTATTGTCTTAGCAAGTGGTAGTGTGACAGAGGAAGCCTAGGGGAAAGCTGATCTGGAGTTTCAATAGAAAACCAGCACAGAGACAGTCTCCAAGGAAGTCTCCAAGGCTGGCCTGCTGGCTTGATAGGGCTGTCCATGGAAGAGCTGAGAAAGAAGCTGTGTGGAACAGGCTGTGGGAAAGAGAGAGCTGTGCTTGTTCTGTATTCTGCAGTGTGATTATGGTAACCTGTCGGAGTGACCTTGACTCACACAGTGAAAGCAGCTGCTTGTGGGGTGTGATGATGGCCAAATGATTACTTTTATTTGCTAAATGGGGACTGATTTGGACTAGGACATTTGGTTATTTAGAGTATTTGTTGATGTGCCAAGTTTGGCAATCAATTCAGGGCAAGAGGCCAGATGTGGTTAGATGTCAGTGTCTCGGTCAGGAAGTGTGGAAATTTCTAGTTTCAGTTTTATGGCCATCCTGATTTGTGTTACCGTTGGTTTTCTATGAGTTTAGAGATATGTACACAATGAGAGTGAGCATCAAACTTCAGAAGGTATTATCTATTACATTCTGAAACTGGTTGGATTTTTACTTTGATTTAAATCTAACAATTTTGGAGGATACTCTTTCAATATATTAATATTTTTCTTTTCTTTTCTTTCTTTTTTGACACTGGTAAATAAAATCCAGTACTGAAAAGAGCCTTGGGTTTATTGATATATTTGGGGAGGTTCCTTCTATCTCAATGGCCAATGAATCCCACAAGGCTAGTGATGTTCATCAAATAATTTTTCAATGAATTGATATTATTGGTTCAGAGGAATGGAAAAAAATTATTTTAAAAATTAAATTACAATAAGAAAAAATCATTACCCTAACAGAGGATGTTCAATGTACAAGTTAAATCATCCCAATTAAAGAATATTCAACAATATTAAAAATTTCTCTGAAAACATTCATCAAAGCTGAAAAAATAGAAGTAATTTGTCTACAATAAAAAATAACATGTCAGGGACTAAAACATTATTTTTCTGAAGTATGTTATTTGGGAAAAGCTCAAAACATCTGGATTAGATTATAATAAGCTATAATAGAGGGATTAATGATTTCTGAGATACCAGTATTAATACTTGTGTTATTTTCTAATACCTCTGTCTCTATTTCTTTAAAAGTGAAACAAAGCCACCCTTTCTAGTTTTACTAGTTAAGTTTTACCCAGTTGTTGTGGTGAGCTGAGGTTGGGGGGAACCTGTCACAAATGATGTTTGAGGAAGCCTGTGCTATTTCTTTCTCTACTTTTCATATCTCAATTCCCTGGCCATTCCATTTAGTTCCTGAGGTGTTGACAGCTGGTAACATTAAACTGCAATACACTTTTCAGAAGTTATTGATATTCCTGAGGTTTAATGATGTGAGTTGACTTAAGGAAAAATATGCTGAGGTCTTAGTCTGCTGTGTCTCATCCAGGTTTGCTGTAGTTTCTAGGAATACAATGCCAGGAACTATAGGCCACATTGGATCACTTACTTTCAGAATGGTCCTGCATAGACCAACAGGCCAATACAACATTAATTCTTTCTTTAGGATTTTTTTAAAGATGCTAAACTATTGAGTCCAAGAGATTTAAAATGTCTACTTCTGTTATGTTAACTGCTATTTGTGTTACAATAATGGTTCTAATGTATTTCAGCAAAAAGTTAAATTCAGGAATGACCACAGATACCTGTAGTTCTAGGTATTTCAGAGACAGAATCAGAGTCAGAGTTCTAGGTATATTTTGGATATGAGGCCTTTTTTCTGTTGTATGGGTAGTGAAGCTCTTCTCCCAATCTGTGAGCTTGCTATTGATTTTACTAGATATGTCCTTTGCCATGCAGAAGCTCTGCAGTTTCATGCAATCCCATTTGTCCAACATTTCTTTGATTTGTTGTGCTTCTGGGTCTTTATTAAGAAAATTTTAGCCTGTACCAAGGAGCCCTAGAGTTTCATATTCCTTTCTGTAATCTTTTCAGGGTGTTTGCTTTTACTGTGAGGTCTTTGATCCATTTGGAGTTGATTCTAGTACAGGGTGATATATAAGGATCTAAGCCAGACCCAAAGAACTATTGGTCCCATGGTTTCCCTCACTTGCAATAATTAGTATACATCTAGGATAATTGTATCAGATGAGCAGAGAAGCTCAAAAGCTATGTACATATGACCATATAAGATGATGCTAAGTGAAATGAACTATTAGGTTTAAGTTTTTCTCATATGAATATCAAGGTTAGTCTATAAACTACTTTATTTAATGCATCCAAACCATAACCAATGTCCTGAAACTCATGGAGATCCTTTTTATAACAACATGATTTCAGTTATGTTCAAGACAAATTTGTTGAGCAATTTGTGAACTGGTGCTAGCTACAAAGAGAGAATATAGAGATTAGGAACTATAACAATCAGAGGTAGAAAAGACAGGTGATATCAAATCATTCATAAAGACTTGGGAAGAATTATATTAAGTGAAGTAAACCAGACACAGGGAAACAAAGCTTGCATGGTTGCATTAGTGGTAGATAGAGTGTGCTTATACATCTATAAGGAAAGGGGCTAGGTGGTATGCAAGCAATTCCAAATGAATTAACTGAATTATAACAGACACTATGGAGATTCTATCATAGTACAATAATACATGATTTTTAGAAAGACTAAGTCAAAGCTCAACAAAATAAGTACCAAGAAATTGGTGCTTGCAAGTGGAGGGAGAGTCCAAAGGGAGAGGAGTAGGTAATGAAGCAGAGGGAGGAGAGAAGAATGCAGTCAAGAATTCATTGTGTATACCACAAAATAAGAGGAGTGAGTGAGAAGGTGGGTAGGGGACAGATGGGTGAGAATGTTCAAAGGTGGGGCATTGATTAAGATGCATTGTATTCATATGCTGCTTTGTTAAATGACACCTCCCTTGTACACTACTACTTATTGGTAATAAAAGAAAAAGTCAGGCTGGGCACTGGTGGCTCACTCCTGTAATCCTAGCTACTCAGGAGGCTGAGAGCTGAGGATAGTGGTTCAAAGCCAACTTGAGCAGGAAAGTCCATGAGACTCTTATCTCCAATAAACTACTCAGAAAACTGGAAGTGGCACTGTGACTCAAGTGGTAGAATGCTAGCCTTGAGCTAAAGAGCTGAGGGACAGCATTCAGGCCCAGAATTCAAGCCCCATGACCAACAAAAAGAAAAAGAAAAAAAAAAGAAAAAAAGTCAGGTGTCTGTCTTAAAGGTGATAATGCTGTAATAACAGAGATCAAAGAAGATGGACTGAGAATTCATAAAGAAGCGTGAGCTAGCAACAGTGAACTCTTAGCTGTGAGGGCATGGAAACAGGTATTGTTTGGAGAGTTAGGTGAGAATGTAGAAAACTGAGAAAGCATTTTGGGTGGTAGAGCTGAGATAAGAGATACAGTAGAGATGCGGATTTGAAAACATCCAGGTCAATTTTGACAGAATGTCTACAATTTTAGTTTGGCTAGGAGTATGCTGTTTATAGTAGATTGGTGGAAATTAAGATGATAAAAATGTAGATTGTTCTTCAGTGTCTTCAGGACTAGAAATTTATTGAGTTCAGAACGCATAGTTTTCTGCAAGGGCAGTGAGGTGATTCAAGTTGTATTTGAGTGACAGTAATGATTAAACCGAGTTATTTTGGGGGGAGACCAGCAGAGAGAATCTGATAGGATGCCCTGTGAGGAAGAGAGAGAGAGAAAAGAATGGGGGCCTGGGGTGAGCTGGGCTGGTGGCAGCAGGAAGCAAAACAACAAAAAAAAGAGGAAGAAACAGAAGCTGCAGGATTTGGCAACTAACTAGGTGCAGGTGGACTGAAAAAAATGTCTGGGAAGATGACAATTTGACTGTGTCCAAGACTTCCTCCAAAGCTTAGTTGTCTCTTGATCCAATGCCGGCTGAAGCCAATAGGCATGCTGAGTCGCAGAGTGTGAGGATGGGCGGGAGGATGGCCCCACCTCTGGCTGCTTCTGCTGGAGAAGGCTGCTGCTGAATTTCTCTCCTGTGGACTTTACAAGAGCCTGGAGTTAATAGGAAGAATTTTGGTCAGGCAAATAGAGTGTGTTGTATCTGGGCTTCAGGGAGTGCCATGTTAATGATGGTAAACAGTACAGAAAATTTCTGTTTCTAATGTGGCATAGAAGAAAAGTGGAGGGACAGATATGCTAGTGTACACTTGTAATCAAAGGGCTCAGGAGGTGGAGGCAAAAGGATCATAAGTTAAAGCCCAGCCTGGGCTACATAAGGGAGACCCTAAGCAAACAAAGCAAATAAACATCAAATCAAAATAAAACCCCAAGTCATCACTCTCCTCATGGCAAGAAAAAAACTTACCAAACTGAAAGTTAACAATTCTTATTAGAGTTCATGAAGGAATTAGGGTCATAAGACAAACTATTAGTTTCTCCAAATTGCAGAGAAAAATAGGCTGGTATAGAAAAAAAAATATATAGCTTCCTGCAGCAGAAGCTCGGAACAGAAACCCCATGTGAGAACACCACTACTAGGTTCCATTTACTCAGTGCATTTCAACCACTTTCCAACCAAAAATGACAAGGCATACTAAAAGATAGTTTAAACATAGTTTAAAAAGACAAAGTGAAGCTGGAAGTGGAACTATGGCTAAACTGATAAAGCACCAGCATTGAGTAAAAAGCTCAGAGACAGTGATCAGGCTCTGAGTTTCAAGCCCCAGGACTGACACACACACAAACATACACACACACACACACACACACACACACACACAATTAGAATTAGCTAAAGAAAACATAGGTGTTGGAATTATAGACTGAGAGTTTAAAGCAATGATGACTAGGACTCTAAAGGCTCTATCTGGGATAGTGAGCCACACACAAGAACAGATGGGTGATGTTAGTAGAGAGATGGAAACTCCAAGAGTCATAATTAGGGAAGTGGCGCTATAGCTCAAGTGGTAGAGCACTTGCCTTGAGCTGAAGAGCTGAGGGACAGCGCCCAGGCCCAGAGTTCGAGCCCCACGACCGACAAAAAAAAAAAAAAAAGAATCATAAGGCAAGACATTTTTTTTTAAACTACTGTAACAGAAATGAAGAATGCTTTTGATGGACTCATCAATCAACTGGTCATCGCTGAGGAAGAAAAAGTGATCTTGTAGAAACATCAATAAAATCTTCCAGAACAAGGCAGAGGAGGAAAAAGAATGAGGAAAGTATTGAGCAGAATTGTACACATTGTGGGACAACATAGTTGTAATTACAGAGTGTATCACATAATGGAAATACCAGAAGAAGAGGAACAGAGGAAATGTCAAAGGCAATAATGACTGAGAATTTCTTAAATTTAATGATAGATCCGGAAACCTCAGAGAATACAAAGTAGGACAACTAGCCACAGAAAACAAACAATAATTAAAATAAAAATGTAGTTATATACACACTGAAGAGAATCAAAGATAAAGAGAAGATTCTGGAGGGTTGAGACAGGAGCGCATCTTACTTATACAGGATAAGAATTGCATCAGGAATCCTGTGGGAGTGAAATAAAATAAAGTGGTGAAAAGCATGCCAACATAGAATTCTGTATCTAGTAAAACTACCTTTGAAAGTTAAGGAGAGTTAAGTTAAGGTGACTTGGGCTTATAATCCTATTTGGTCAGGAGGTTGAGACCTGAGAAAATTCCATGAGACTCTTATCTCCAATTTAGCACCAAAAAAAAAAAAAAAAAGCTGGAAGTGGAGCTATGGTTCAGGTGTTATGGTTCAGGTAGAGTGTTAGCCTTGAGTAAAAATGCTCAAGGACAGCACCCAGGTCCTGAGTTCAAGCTCCAGGACAATTTAATTAATTAACTAATTAATTAAGATCTTTTCAGACCAAAAGAAATGTGAAGGAATTTGTCACCCAAAGGCCTGCCTTATATGAAATGTGAACAAGAAATTCTTTAGAAAGAAAGGAAAATGAGATAGGTAAGAAAATCAAATCTTCATAAAAGATGAAAGAAAATGATGGAAGGCATATATGAAGATAAAATTAAGCAGAAGGTGGAGAGTGACACTGGATTGAGTAAGAATACATGAAAGAATCTCCCAGCTTCCCAACTGATAGTAGTTGTCCTGAATATGTGGTTCCTTTGTGTACTTCTAGGGCTTGATGAGTGTGCAGATGCCACAAGGCAGAGACCATGTTCTGTGACTTCACCAGGGCCTCATGGGATTATTTCATTGCATTTCCCATTGTTCAATGGGCTTCTAATAGTTGAGCTTGTGTCTCATTGTACTAGAAGAACAGTGGTATATTTGAGCGCATTGCGAACCAGAATCAGGGAGAACAACACTTAGTCCTGATCTCTGATGAAAATGAATTTCTATAGAAAACAGGCATCAACTTGAACAAAAATAGGAAACTTGAGATTTAGGTACAGTGCTAAAAAAGATTTGCTAGCATGAAAAATACACGATGCTATTTAACATGAAACAACAAATGGGCAAACTGAATGAGAAAACAGTCATAATTGAGTTGCAAATGATGATATATAGCTCTTTTAGATTTGATGCATGGATTAAAGAAGTTCCAAAAGAAGACAGAGAAGGACAGGTTGCATCAGTTAGATACATAATGCAAGAACCTTTCTTGAGCTGAAGACGTAAATGAGTCTGCAGTTTGAGAGAATTAAAGGAATTCCAGGCATGATTGGAGGGGGGCTTGGGAGTGAGGGAAATATATACATTTTCTCTACTCTGGAAAATTCCCAATTTTGAAGGAAAATGTAATTTTACACATTTCTAGCTAGGAAGAACAAATTACTAAAAAAGGGAACATAGACTAGGCTCAAGTTTTTCACTTATTCCTATTGGCACAAGAAGATTGTGTAATAACATGCATAGATTACTCAGAAGACAGAACTAAGGCCAAGAATTCAATACCCAGCAAAGATAATGCTCATTTGACAGATTTAGAGAGAGAGAGAGAAAGAGAGAGAAAGAGAGAGAGAGAGAGAGAGAGAGAGATTGGTGACTTTGCAAAGGTTTAAAACAATGTTGTCCACCAGGGTTATTGATTAGTCCTAGGATTTTGTTTATTTTAGTACTGAAGTTCTACTTCCTAGAGAATTTTTTTTTTTTTAGTGTCAGGCAAACTGAAACAGCTGGTCACCCAGTCACAATGCTCCTCAGGAGAAAACCAGTGTCAAATAAAATGAGAACAGACTTTGAGGTGTGAGTTCTGAACCAAGGGTGATTTTGCTCTGCTCTCTCCTGGTACCTCCTTCTACCCTATGAATCTGTGTCTAAAGATAATCTTCATTGTCATTACTGAAGTGTGTGTCAGGGAAGGGTTCTGCTACTGGTATTTGGTGAGTAGAGGCCAAGAATATTTCTAGAAATCCTAAAATGCACAGGAAAACCCTACTCCTTAACAAATACCTGCCTCAAATCTTAATGCTTTCAAGTACCAATGTTGGAAAGCCCAGGGTGAGGGCAGATAATGACAGATGAAGAGAATATATGTAACATTTAAATATAAGTTGATAATGAAAAATTCTTTTCCAGTTGTAATATAAGAACTCACAAGAGTTTTTCAAGCTAGGAGAGAGGAAGAGCAGAGAAATCCTAATAATGATATAAGGTTATGAACTGACAAAGCCTTGTCACTGGGCAGGAGGCTGGTCCTGGGGCTTGAACTCAGGGCCTGGGTACTGTCTCTAAGGTTTGTATTCACAGAAGGATACAACTTGATCTGACCTGTGAAGGTGAGAAACAGTGCAGGTAGTGGGAGTGGAGCCATAGTTTTCCTGTCTGTGATTCTAAGACACTTGAATAAGGTCACTGTTTTAATTCTCAATACTGTCTGCCTTTAAATAAATATATGTGGTTTAATATCTTAGAGAAATAGTTCAACAATTATCTCATTTCCCTCTCATAAGCCATTTAAATTGGTCTATGAGTATGATTACTGGTTAATATTTATTTTCTTTCCTATACCAAAATCTTCTTGAGGGTAAGATTTTCTTCTCATTAATTTCTACATCCAAAATGACTTCTAAATATTTATTAAACAAATAGCCACCTCTCAGTGTATTGTCTAATATACTAGATATAAGGCAAAAAAGCTACTACATAGATCTGTGATTTCCAGGATGTTGTACTTTTGCTGAGAGTTATGAAAAAGAAATGAAGAAAAATGTAAGAATAAAATGCATGATCTCACAAGCCATGAAAATTGTTTTGAAAATGTAGAGATTCAACCATGTAATTATAAAACATGTAAAAAGAAATTTTCTCTTTAGAGCAGGGTTGACAAATTCAGCAAATGAAAATAAAAACACGGGTAACTGGTTAAGCTTGAATCTCAGATTAACAATGAAGCATAATTTTGCACAAGTAAGTTCCAAATATTGCAAGACGTACACTTATGCTAAAAAATATTTATGGTTTGTCTAAAATTCTAATTTAACTGGGCTGTCTTATAGTTTATTGGGTAACTCTACCCTCTGAAATAGCAACATTTCCTAATTGGCTAGAGACAGAGAGATGCAGGAGAAGAGTTGCTGTTTTCAGGTTGACATATAAAAATATTACCCCAAAATGACTCATTAACTTTTTTAGCAACCGACATCTGTAGAATTTTTACTTATTCTTGTGCCCTCTTAATTCTATATTTTTCACAACTCTGTGATTTTTCAATCTTGGATCTGCCTTCCACATTTACTTTCTGGAACCTGATTCCACGGCTGTCAAGGAAGTTCTGTCTTAGATCAGGGTAGCAGAGACAAATTATATTTGTGTAGTGCTTTTACTTCCATATTTGTCTAATGCTCACTGTAGTGCAGTAGCTGCTATTATCCCATTCCATAAATGAGGTCAAAAGTTATGTTGTGCTTGTAATTGTTGCTGTATTAGTCTGATGCAATTGAGGGCAAACAGTATAAGAATCAGGAGGGCTGGAAAAGACAGAACGGTCTTTGTGTGCAAGGTGCTGAGTCCAAGGTGCTGAGACCAAGAAAGCTAGATCTGAAGATGAGTTGCCAAGGGAGGCAGGCAGGTTTTGTACTTAGTCTATCACAAAGCTTCTCCCTTCCATCTGAACAACAAAATATTCCATAACTCATTGACAAGGTGTTAGGTTGGAATGGTTGCTTCAGGCACTAATTATAAGGATATAAATACCAAAGAGAATTGAGAAACAGATACTTATGATGTAACTTTTCAAAGAAAGTAACTAAGCACCAGTATTACATTCCTGGGTCCTTCACCCAGGGTTTTCTCATCCCAATTATGCATATAACAGAGAAGGCAGATTTTCATGGGAAGCTTTGAACTTGTTTTTATTATTATTATTCTATGATTACTTCATCCCAACCCTCACCAAGAAGGAGGAGGAGAGGGTGTTAGCTTGAGGCTCAAGGGAAGGATATTTTAGAATTTCCAGCCTCACTCACCTGCCAGACATAGGAATCGAGTGAAATACAGCTAAGCTGGAAACCTGCTTAAGGGTTGGACAGAGAGTGGAGTGGACCTGAATTGCCTTGGTGACTGCTGTGAAACAGCTGTGGACTGATCAGGTAGCCCCATGAGGTCCTCAAAGAGCAATAGAATTTCACCAGAGAAATCTTTTTCAGTGAACAACTAGTGAACCAGGGCCAAATTGGAGATACTGGCTGAATTGGTAAAATGCACAACCTACCTCATGAGTGTCACCATTGGTTTTTCTCAGAGGAACCATGTGGCTATCGGGTCTAGAATATGTCATTTCCATATGGCTTAGAGCCAGTTTATGATATTACTGATCAGGTAAGGACACTTTGTTTTCTGTATCCCCCCTCTTCATGTTCCAACCCAGAGACTTTGGCAGGTGCTGCTGAGGCTGGGAGGCTGCTATGGATGGGAGCAGAGACAGGGGAACCTAACCTAAGGCTGGTGGGCCTCTGACATGCCCGGTGGGAGGAAGTGAGGTGAACAGCACTGAATGGGGAGTGAAGACATCCTCATTTCTGACTTGAGTCATATAAAAAGACAGGGGTATTTTCTGTCCTGGAGGAATGCCCAGTATAACATGGGGCCTTCCCCATGGTGGAGGGGAAAGGCTGCCTCACAACCTACTTTTATAAGACCAGTGGTAGAGTTGTGGTTACCCTTTAAAGTATATAGTACATACCCATATAAATTATTAAATGAACCCCATGCACAAACCACTTGACTGAAAAAATAGAAATGTGTAAAACCTTTACATTTCTGTGGCCCTCAGCCATTATATCTTATATCCGATCCCTGCTAATGGATATTCCTATATTTGGCATATATTCATAACCTTCTTAAAAAATTATCTGGTAACAGTACTTAGAATTGAACTCAAGGCCTCACAATTTCTAGGCAGACACACTTGGCTCCCAGCCCTTTTTGCTTTAGCTATTTTTGGAATTAGGTCCTGTGTTCATGCCCAGGCCAACTTGAACTGTGCTTCTCCTATTTACACTTTCCATATAGCTAAGATTATAGGTACATATCATCATATCCAATTTATTGATTGAGATTAGGGTCTGGATAAATTTTTGTCTATGGCCAAAAAATGTGATCCTTTTTATCTCTACCTCCTGAGTAGCTGGGATTATTAGTGTGAGCCACTGCACTTGGCTTTGTTTCTATAAACAATTTCTTATATATGTTAATATTCTATCATGTGTTATGGTTCTTTGACTTGAACTTTATTACATGGTATCAAACTATGCGTTTTATTCTATGACTTGCTTATTTCACTATTAAGCTATTAAGGTTAATCCATGTTCAAACATAGCTATGATTTCTTTATATCCACTGCTGTAGAGCATCTCGTGAAAGCACACTAACTGAATTTCTGCCTATAGATACCTGGACCACTGACATTTCTATCCCCTATAATATAGTCATAAACATGTTTAGAAGGGCTCATGTGTAAGATCTTTTTGTTTAGAGAATATACCTAAGAGTAAAATTGCTGAAGTTATGCCATCATTTAAAAAAATTGTGTGTCGAGCTAGAGATAAAACTCAGGACTTTGCAAGTGCTCTTGCGCAGACATACATCCCCAGACATGGCATGATTTTTAAATGGCTACCAGCTCATTTTCCAAAATAATTGAATCACATTCCAACACTCTCAAATTCCCACCTCCAAACTACCATCGTAACATATCCCAGGCAGTACTTGATAATCAGAATTTTAAAGTATTTTCCTGGCTGGGCACTAGTGGCTCACCCTGTATCCTAGCTACTCAGGAGGCTGAGATGTGAGGAGGTAGAAGCCAACCCAGGCAGAAAAGTCTATGAGTCTCTTATCTCCAATTAATCACCAAAAAGCCAAAAGTGAAGGTGCGGCTCAAATGGTTGAGTACTAGCCTTGAGGAAAAAAAGCTAAGCTGAGAGTGCAAAGTCCTGAGTTCAAGCCCCAGTACACACACACACACACACACACACACACACACACACACACACACAATTCCAGTGTAGTGGGTTTAACATAGTGTCTCATTGGAACTCTAGCTCACATTTTTGTAATTGCTAAAGAATCTAGTTTTTGTTATTTTAAATGAATCCATTTGTACTGGAGGTAAGGAAATAATAAAAGGAGTTCATTGAAAAAAATAAATTAATCCATGTCTACAATTTACAGAAATCATATGGAAAGATGAGAAAGAATGATAGAAAGGGTGACATTGACCAAGATTATATTCACAAACTGACATGTTAAATTGAAACTAACTACTGAAAGATAATAAATACAAATAAAAAATCAGATGGAAGGTAGGACAGATGGGTCAGTGCTTATTTAAAATTATATTTCATCTAATGAAGTGATTAACCAAAGTATGACAAATTCTTATTGGACAAAGCCTATCAACTGGTCTTGGAGCCCTAAGCCACTAAGATGTGGCTACCTATTTAGATGCCAGTGCAGACCTGGTTAATACTCTGCTATCTACACATGGCCTGATCTCTACCAGGTTCAATGAGGGGCCAAAAATGGGAATCACACTTTGGAAATAAATGATTGGTGCCATTACTTTGAGAAGAAGTCATTTCGAACTGCTGGGATCAGGTTCCTTGGCTTCATTGTCTTCCTGATAGGATTTTGATTTCCTTCATGAAATTCTCCTTTGGACTTATTATGGCTTAAATAGCTTCTTCCTTTTTTAAAAAATTCTCTTTAACAATCATCAGTATGTTCTGGGCTGCATGTTTTTCCTTTTTAGTATATGGTTTGACATCTTCCTGTGAGGAGATAAACCGCAGATTAAAGGACATTCAAGTAAGCTCATGTACTTATGCCTAACTAGAGGTTTGAAGATAAATATGGCTTTATTATTATTTAAGAACATTATATTTTAATTATTAAATTATCTTTAAGTAGTTGTACAAAGGAGTTTCAATGAACGTAACAGTTTATAACTATAATGTATCTCCATCAATGTTACCCCTTCCATCATTTTCTCCTGTATCTTCTAATCCACCTATCTCCTTAATTTACCTGGTTCTATGTTCACATATGTATATTGACTATAATGACTGTATTCATCCACCCTTCTTCTCTTCACTAATTTCCCCTTCCTCTTCACCTCACTCTTCCTGACAACAAATGTTTATTTTGTTAAACTATGAGTTGGTTGTTTGATCGAGTTCCACCATTGCAAACCTCCCCTGCACGTGACATATTCTAAATCATAGTTTATGTACATATGCATATGTTTTCATACATGTTTATAAGTTAGATCTAATCTCTGTGGAGGAGAGAAAACAAGCACACTTAAGCACTTCAAATGTCTGTACTCTGTTCTAGGAATGTTTCATAACATGGTCCAGCCCATTTTTCAGATCTCATGTTCACTTTCCTCTCTCAGTTATCCAGTCAGTAAGCTGGTGGTAAGCTGGATAATGGCTCACGAAGTTTCAGCGAATGTTATACCAGCAGAAACCCTGCCAGCTTGGACTGAAAATGACTGAGAGGATAGAATGAGAGTAAGCTATTGGGACTCCCCAGATTCTACAGGCAGGAAACAGCCTGGTGTGAGTACTTTACTTCAAACAAATGTTGCCATTCAAAAAAAGGGGGGTTACTCTAAGGGAAACTGTGGGCCAAGAACCTTAGAGAAACATCCAGGCCCTGAAATGCAGTCAGGTTTGCCTGATTGCATTCAGAAATTGGTTAGGAAAACAGACATCCTTTTTCCTTTTATGTTTCCTTTTATTGGACAATGATGTCCGTAACTGTTATCCTTTGCCTGTCCTACTAGCTTCTTTGAACATAAAACTTGTTTTCTAATTTCACAAATCTACAGAAAGAAGAATTGTCCTCTTGGATGGATTTTATGCTGAGATTCACCTACACCTGATTTAGATAACTTGATTTGAGACTTTTGAATGGATAAGAATTAGATGAGATTTTTAGAGTAGAAGCTGGAATAGGTCTGAACCTATGGCCTTCAAGCACTGTGGGGTGATTTTTCAGGGCCTGGGCACTCTCCTGAGCTTCTGTACTCAAGGCTAGAACTCTACCTCTTAAGCCAAAGTTCTATTTCCTGTTTTTTGGTAGTTAATTGGAGATAAGAATCTCGTGGACTCTCTTGGCTGTGCTAGCCTTGAACCCTGGGATTACAAGTGTTTGCTATCCACTGGGGGTGAATCTTTGAGGGTCAGAAGGTGGACTGCAGTAGGCTGAGTAATAAGCTTTCCAAATATGTTCAAATTTTAATTCTTGGAACTTTATATGGCAAAAGACCTTTGTAGGTGTGATTAAGTTATGGATCTTGACTTTATCCAGGCGTGATGTAGTCACAGTGACCCTTGTAAGAGATATATGGGAAGAATCAGAGCCAAAGGAAAAGGCCATGTGAGGGATATCTGCAGTCTCTATATGATGGAAGAGGCAAGAAATAAATTCTTTCTGGGAGCCTTCAGAAATAACTATTCCTTTGAGACCTTGGTTGTAGCCCTGTAAAACTCATTTTTGCATTTCTTACTTCTAGAACTTGAAGCAATATGTCTATGTTGTTTTAAACCAGTTTCTTGGGACTTTGTTCCCAAGAAGCAAATCAGCTGTTAACATACTGTTTGTTGGGCTAGGGTCCTGAAGTGCTTGTGTAATTTTGAGAACAGTAAGCAGATCATCAATGTGTAAATGAATAAACAGGCTTTAACAAATTATCCTGATTATTCCTTATATCTGGTAAATTTCCTTATTGTTAGACAAAATAATGTCCTTAAATGACTAAGAAGAGTCTGAGTATATTGAACGTATTTATAAGATAAATGTTTCTTAACTTAGCAGCTGTGACCTGGAGTACAAATCTTTAGCTTTTATTAAATAAAAGTATGTGCCTTTATCAAAGCCTTTAGGAAGAAACACAAAGTATAAAATTGCCTTTGCTAAAATGGCAGGAAGGTCATGTTATTAATATTCCTATAAAATCCTGTTGGGAAAAATGCCGTGGTTGAAATTTGTGAGGCATGTCTTTGATGGGGCTGGTTATTTAGAACAAGTTTAGGCAGATGTAGCATGACATACATAAAATGTGTGAGCTTTCAGTTTTAGGAAATTCAGAAATTCATAAGAATGTGGTCTTTATCTCATGCTCACTTTTTGTTTGTATCAGCCAGGTATTTCAAGCATCCAATATTTAACTGATTTGCATTAAATGTAGAGATGTGTATTCCTTAATTAGAAGTGTGAACTGTTTGCATTTCAAAACAACATTACAAGGGGCAGAGAAGGTGGCTCAGTAGTATAGTGCTTGCCTTGCATGCATGAGGCCCTGGGTTCGATTCTTCAGCACCACATAAGCAGAAAAAGTCAGAAGTGGTGCTATGTCTCAAGGGATAGAGCACTAGCCTTGGGCTGAAGAGCTGAGGACAGTGCCCAGGCCCAGATTTCAGGCCCAATGACCGACAAAAACAAACAAACAAAAAACTACATTAATAAGTTGTAGTGTCTATGTTGGAACTAACTTATAAGTTAGCTGTCTTCCCTTCAGCATTGAAGCTTTTCCAATTAACTACCAGCTTGAACTTAGGGTAATTAGGTAAGACAGGGTGCAGCCAAGAGACCAGATATGTTGGTTATAAATGTGATACATAATCCAAAGGCAAATCAAGGACAGTGAGCAGATGTGTAGGACTAGGACATGGCTTCTAAATTGAATACAAAACTAGCAGAAGGAGTGTATTAGTCACTTCCTGCTGCTATGACAAGTTACCACAGATTTAACGTCATTTTTTTCTTTTCTAGTACTGGAAGTCATAAGTCCAAAATGGGTATCCCTAGGCTAAAATCAAACTATTGTCAAGCTTTTCTTTTTTTGGGGGTGGGGAGAGGGTGGCATTGTAAGGGAGAATTTGGCTCTCCTGGCTCTCCTGCCTCCCCTTCTCCCCTGTTTCTAGCTTGAATGTTCTCCATGTTCAATGCCACTAACAAGGTTAACACTTCCTCACTTCACACCAATCTGAAACCGACTCTTCTGCTTCCTCTTCCTCCTCTGAAGACTCAAATGAGGAAAACGTCACCAGTTACCTAGTGTTTAGGAAGGATGCTATGGCTAGGGCCTGAAAACTAGCCTCAATATATATAGGCAGATTACCTAGGATAGTTACAGTTTGCCAGCAAATTAACAAATTTAATTCCATCTATAATTATAATTCATTTGTTAAACATCATAATGTATGCACAGTATTCATGTATTAGGAATTAAATCTCTTCATGAGACTGCTATTCTGCTTCGTAGGGCCCAGAGGCTGGGATGATCCAGTGGAAGCAGAGCCACAGGAGAGATTTCAGTCATATATGGACAGGTATGTGGACAAGTCACATCCCAGCCAGTGTGTGGGGAGAAGAAACACCTGAGGTCCTTGCTAGAAAATGGAAGGGTTCTAAGCTTTGGGATCTTTTCTTTTCCTTTCTTCATACAGAATCTCAAAAACCTCTTATTGGGCACCACGGCATGTATATTTACAACTTTATGAAGTATACCAAGGCTATATATAGAGAGAGAGACTAATCCTATCAGAATTAGCACACTGAACCCCACAAAAATCTATCCCCTATCCTATGGGATAGCCTGCGTTGAGTCTGGGGGGAAATCACATGGTTACCGAGTGTGACCATTTGTAGAGTGACATTTTTCCTAAATACAGGCTGAATGAGGTGAGCAGAAAGAGGGTGTCCACAAAACAAAAACAAATGAACAAACAAAATCCCCGCACAGCTCATTCAAGTTTCTCCCAAACACTGTTATTATATTGTCATATGCTTAATAATAATAATAAAATAATAATAATGGAGTCCTTTTTCTGTCATTTTGCTGAAATTCACAGCAAATGGGATTCAGAGGATTAGTGTATGAAGGAAATGTCAATGTTAAATCCATAGATGGTCCCTGTAGCACCACATGTCATAAATTAAAAGCAGGCACTAGCAAGAAGGCTTGGAGAGGGGGAAGGCTGCCAGGCACCGGCTGATCTCCGTTTACCTTTCTTTCTGGAGCACACAGGCTTGGCTGCTTTCCCTCGGCCCCTCCCCCAGCGACAAGTCACCTCAGCAACGGCCAGCATCAGGTGTCACAACTACTAGTGTGACTGGGTTAATGGCTGTGCTGTTTTCCCTGGAGAAGCGGGGACAGACAGGCCTGCCTTTGTCTCTGCCAGGAGAGGTCTGAATTTCAAACTTCATCGCAGACAATGTGCCTGGGAGCCATGGGGTTTGGGTCATTTGGCCCCAGCTTGTTCTCTGCTGGGCCACCATTCTGAGTCTCAAGTTTGGTTTGAATCCATGAAGAATCTCCCCTCCCCCACCCTGCTCTGAGCTCTGAGCTCTGAGCTCTGGGCATGTGGGAGGCGGGATGCTGGGGAGACGGCTCTCATTTCTCCTTTCCCACCTCTCCTGCCTTAGGGGGTCTAGGCCAAGGATGCAGGACAATGTAGATGCTGACTATGCGTATGTGTTGGCTGTCTTTCTGCCGCCTTGTTTGTGATGGTAGTTCTTGTTCATAAACAAATGCTTTATAGATTCTAAAGGCTTTACAATTCCTGAGCTGCTGATGTCACCTTCTCCTTTGTTTTTTGTTTTCTGGTGCTGGTTCTGGGGCTTGGACTCAGGATCTGGGCACTGTCCATACATTTCTTTTGATCAAGGCTAATGCTCTACCATTTGGGCAAAAGCTCCACTTCTGGCTTTTTCTGAGTAGTTTAATCGGAGGTAAGAATCTCCGGGCCTTTCCTGCCTGGGCTGGCTTCATACCCACAATCCTCAGATCTCTGTCTCCTGAATAGGATTATAGGCGAGAGCCATCAGTGCCCGGCTCACCTTCTTTTTATACATGAGGACGTTCAGGCCGAAGTTCAGTTCACATATTGAAGTCCTAACTTTGGTACCTCAGGTACCTGTGGTACTCAGATTGAGATGGTGTGGGAAAGCTGTGTCCTTGAAGACAACACTCAGGTAAAATGGACTCATGGATTGAGCTCTTATCCAGTACTACTTTGTGTCCTATAAAAAGAGATGGGGACCCAACAGCACAGAAGGAATACGGTGTGAAGATTGATCAGTCTACACAGAGTAAGACCTCAGAGGAAAAAGCCTGCAGACACCGGCATGGATAGACTTCCAGCTCCCAGAACTGTGATATCATCCATTTCTCCTAGTCTGTGTCACCCAGTCTGTGGTGCTCTGTTATTGCAGCTGAAAGTGGCTATCCAAAAGTACACATAAACCAGGAAACCCAACTTACAGCAACCACACTGCCCGTGTAAACTTCACAGTTGATCTGTACTGTGTGTCCAGTAACATGTAATTGATTCATGTGTTGGAAGGACATGATGTTTCTATCTATGTTTCTATCTCTTTTCATATTTATACTTCCTGACAAATTAGGAAAGAAATCCCTCTCAGGACTTACTTCACACTGCCTTGGGATCTCCAGTGTGCTCCAGATGAGTTGCAAAATTTTCAGAAAAAATCTACTTTTCTCTTTAATTAAAGGGGGAAAAACCCATAACCATGCAAAACAGCACTGGGTTTTAGGGACCGAAGGCAAATTTCAGAAAGCCAAACAAGGAAACTCCCCCGTAGTGGAGGTTTTCTGACCCCAGATCATTCATCAGTAGTCTCTCAGACAAATAAAGCAATTTTTATTTTCCCAAAGGATAGAGACCTTTAGGTGGGACGGGGCCCAGTGCTGAGGCCAGGGCAGGAAAGGCCCCGGGAGAAGAGATTGAGAATCATAGGGTGGGGCTGTGAACTGGAAGCACTGGATGGAAACCTGCTGAACCAGGAGCGGGTGTGGGTAGCCCTTTCTTGGCCATGCCCCAGGTAAGCTAGGCAACCTACTGGTTGATCCTGATCTACTGGTTGATATTTCTTACCCTAGAGGATCTTACACAACTGAGTGCTCTGTTTTTCCTTGAAGATGGAACCAATAGCAACTGGAGACTGGTCCATGGCCAGGCTTCACATCAATAATTAACATCAATCAATTCACAGAGCCCCCAAGAATAAGAATCAGACTATTTGGGGTTTCAAAACACATCTGCTCACTATTTTTAATGCCACAGGAAATGTATTCTTACTCCTCCCCCCTCCCAGTTGATAATAAGCAGAATTAGCCGAGTGTCTGAATTTTAGCTGAAGACAGAGTTCACAAAATTAAAATTTTTTTTTTCACTGGTTCCTTCGGTATCTTAAAAAAAACACCTGGGAATAAAGAAGACTAAACATCAGTTTGTGTTGCTCTTATGTGGGTTGAGAGAGAGAAAGAGATGGGGGTTTCTCTGTGTCTGAGCAAGGAAATGTGATCGTGGTGGCAAAGTCTGAGTGAGCAACGACCTTGAGTAGAATCAATAGGCTGCTTCCCCTTTTGTCAGGCAGAGCTGAATTCCGCCTATTTTTTTTCCAGCAGAGGCACTTACCTAATGACATTAAAATTTTAATTGATTATGCACGATGTTCTGAACATCGAAGCAGTCCAACTCAAACACACTCAACCTAGTCGCCCTCCAACCGCCATTGACTGTGGACACAACAGCTATAAACAAATGCTGCCACCTACAGGAGAGCGGGAGAATGCCACAGCCACAGAGGTCCAGCCTGAACCTCTCTTCAAACCCATGGTTTCCACTACCGCTTTTTTTTTTCTCTTCCCCTCTTCGCTATAGATTCTGTGGGTTAGAGTGTGTAGCTGTTCAAATGTGCAGATTTTTCTTTAAACGACAAATAGAAAACTTGTATTCTGTAAGAAATCATTATTCTTTATAACGAAACTCCAGGTTTTCTAAGATCCATCTATAGTAAGACACAAATAGTGTCTGAACTGGTGATGCAGAGGCATCTTCTTTTCTTTAGTTTGTCTTCTTCTTGCATTAGGATGTGAGTTGACAATGCGTGTGACAGTACAGTGCCACTTAATATGCAAGGGCCAGCCCACACCATTGTGGATTAGTGGTCCCTCTGTTGGATTAAAATGTGTTTACTCCTTGGACATGAGGCCTGACACCGATGAAGGGGATTTCCTCTCTCAAAGGACAGAGCCTCACCTCTGCGAAGATTGGCATGTGGCTCCCAGGATTTTCCCACCACCTACTTCTTTTGCCTCAGCTTATAGACTTGGTTCTTTCCCATTGAACTACCCGGTTGCCTGCTTCTCTGGGTATGGTAGTTCCTCATGGGTGGTCTCCAGCATCAGTGTCTTAGCAGGTCTGTATGGTGCCTTCAGGATTCTGTGAACCCCACATACAATTCTGTCTAATGGAGACATGAACTCAATTAGCAAAAGAAGACACTTTCCCCCCACCCAATACTAGGGCTTGAACTCAGGGCCTGAGCACTGTTGCTTATTATTTTTTTTTTTGCTCAAGGCTGGTGCTACCACATGATCCACAGCTCTACTTCTGACTTTCTGCTGGTTAATTGGAGCTAAGAGTCTCGTAGGCTTTCCTAGGCAGATTGGCATCAAATCTTGATCCTCAGAACTCAGCCTCTTCAGTAGGTAGGTTTACAGGCATGACCAGCAGTATGCAGCAAAAGAAAACACTTTACACTGACCAAGTGCTCTTAGGTTGCTATTAAAAGCATAGTGCATGTGGTCATTTGGGAGAAGTATTGCAAGTTAGGTCTGATAAGCTCCTACATTACTGGACCTTTTTGCCCTCAGAAACCCTCAGGACAGTACAGGTTGCTGTTTTACTCCTGGGAGTTTCTAGTAGGTGTGGCTGGGCATTTCTTCAGGATGCTGTGGGTACAAGTCTCTTTCTGGTGGAAAAGAGAACTCTACTTTGTAGACCATGTCACAAGAGGCAGTATCTCTCTTTGGAATTTGAGGCTGTCCTTTTGGCATTCTATCTTTCTTATTTTGGAAGGCCTCATTTTCTCTATTATGCCGATTCTGGGAAGGGATTGGGATTTGGTCTCATTTATGTGGGCATAAGTGTCAGGCCAAGTGCTCCATGTTACATTGTGAGCTATACTTCTCTTTCTTTAATTTATCTATTTATGAATTTATTCATTCATTCATTTTTGTTGGTTGTGAGCCTTGAACTCAGGGCTTGGGTACTGTCCCTGACCTTTTGTGCTCAAGACTAGTGCCCTATCCCTTTGAACCACAGCACCACTTCCAGTTTTCTGGTGGTTCATTGGAGGTAAGAGTCTTATTGACTTTCTTGCCTGAGCTGGCTTCCAACTGCGATCTTCAGATCTCAGCCTCATGAGTAACTAGGATTACAGGCATGACCTTTTGCTTGCTCCACAGGAGTTCTGCTGCTGAGCCATACTTTCAGCCCTTTTTTTGTCCTGTTTATTTATTTAATTAATTTATTTTGTATAAATTCTGAAGTTTGAACTCAGGGCCCAGGTACTATCGCTGAGCTTTTTTGCTCAAGGCTAGTACTCTATCACTTGGGCAACAGCTTCATTTCTGGCTTTTTGGGATGGTTAATTGGAGAAAACAGTTTCATGGACTTTCCTTCCCTGGCTGTCTTTGAACTGTGATCCTCAAACTTTAGCCTCCTGAGTAGCTAGGATTACAGACATGACCCACCAGATGCCAGCTGTCCTGTTTATTTTATCTTAAAAATAAACAGGGTTTACCTACTGTCTGGGCTCATGCCTGAGCCCCAGTCTCCCCATTTTAGCTTCCCATCATAGCTGAGATGACAGGCACATGACAGCACACTCAGCCTCTTCTGCTCCATTGAGATGGAGTCTCATAGACTTTTCTACAGGGTCTGGCCTGGAACTGTGATCCTCCCATTCTCAGCCTCTCAAGTAGCTAGGATTACAGTGCTACGGTATGTTTTCACTTTGAGTCTCACTCTAATTGCGAAGGGTTTTCTACTTACTAAGGGGAGTTTAGAAATCCACAATCATGTGGGGGAGTGGTTTGACGGAGTGGACTTTGTTGATGTTTCTGAAGTTGTTCAGAAGCTGTGTTTTCAAAGTTCACAGTGTGATAGGGAAGCATCACCTTTATGGTTAACAGAATCTAAGGCTTGGGGCAGTGGCTCCTACTACAGGGTAATAATGGAACTAAATTTACCTGTGGTGATTATGAGAGATCTGCTGATAGAACCCAAGTGAGAAAGTTTAGCACACTCATGTGCTAAATGTATTCAGGTTAAAATTGCCTTTTAAGAAAAATGACACAGATTTGCATACCGGTGCTATGCGGTGTTTGAGTTCTGTTGTAGTGGCAATGGGGGCTGACCTGGACTGAAGTTTTTTGGTAGAAGTTTTAATTATGCATAATTATCACACACTTTGTTCTGGGGTATCACTTTCATCCAAAACTCAAAGTGCTCTTCAAGCATTATTAACTCATTAAACCTTGCAACACTCTTGGAGTCATATTGGAGGTGAAGTGATTAACCCATTTTCCAGACAAGGATATAGAGGTACAGACAATTTCAGCATCAGCCCAAAGATTGCATAAATCAATGTTAGATGGAAAATAAAGCCTACCCATGTTCCACCCCCACTCTGCCTCCTAGAACCTTCCTTGCTCATATGAGAGAAACTCAGAAACATTTAGGTCTTGAGAATTGTCTCTACCTGTTTTTGGAGTATTGTGGAGAAATATACTCAAAATGTTGCCAAAAAGCAAAGCCAGGTGTTTTTTTTTCTTGAATGGTAGAATCTATGCTCTGTAAGGAAAATAGATGTATACACAATCACCCAAATAAAATTGGTTCATCACTTAAGAGTTGTGAAAGTCTTTTATTTTCTAAAATAGACCCTTCAACTTTTCTTACACAGACCCAGGAAATTCCATTTGGCTAAGCAGAAATGAAACTTGAACTTCACAAGGTTTAGGACTCAGTTTGAAACTGAGAAATGCTAACATCTGTCTTTTAAGTTTGACAAACAACCTTTTCTCCTTGGCTTCGCTTGAATAAAGGCTACTTTCACATGGACTTCATTGTCATTTTAGTGGAGCTGGAGGAGGGGCTGCAGTGAGTGCTGGGTGGGTGTCAAAGGGGATAGTTAATGTGCATGGACTCACTGAAGCCTGGGTCAAAGGGCTCCAGGGACTGACCTGAAAGGCAAAGTAGCCAGTTCAATGGGGAAGTCATGAATCCTTTTCCTCTGTATTTATTTATAATTCATTTATTTATTCCATAAACATTTATGGAAAGTCTATTACATGCTAGCTGGTCATCAGCTGGGTGCAAGCAATTCTTGGATGAATAAGATATACTATTCATATTTTGTTGATTTTTAATCAGAGAGAAAAGCAAAGTTAAACAAGCAAGCAAATGATGATTATAGGCAATGGGTGAGTACAATGATATTTACAAAGTGTAGATAGGGACAATTTGCTTGAATGACTCAGAGAAATCTTTCAAAAGGTGTTTTATTTCTTCCTTCTCTCCTTCCTTCTCTACCTCCTTTCTCCTCCCTCTCTCTCTTTTTTTGTGGGGGTACTAGAGTTTGAACTTAGGCAAGCATTCTACTCCTTGAGCTACACTGTTAGCCTTTTTTTTTATTTTGGTTGTATTTAAGATATAATATTACTTTTTCTCTAGGGCTGGCCTCGAATACAATTTTCCTAATTGTTGGTTCTACCATAGTAAGGATGATAGAGGTATACCACCATGCCCATCTTTTTCTATCAGCCTAAATTATTCCCCTCCAGGGCCTTGAGCTGTGATGCTCCTGATTTCTACTTTCTGAGTAACTAGTATTACAAGTATAAACTAGTATTACAAGTATTTCTTGACTATTTCTTGACATTGAAGACGGTCTGATAGGAGAATTCGTGGAGGGAAACCACTGGACTAAACTTTGAAGTTATGTATTGGGTGAAGCTGTCTGGAGATAGATACCATCATTTATAGCACCAGTAAAGAATTTACTGAATTTTTGATGTGCAAGTAATTATTGTGGGTCAGGAGGATGCAATGACACACCAGAAATCCCAGTCCTCAAGCAAAATTATAATCTGTCTCAAAAGCAGTGTTCACTTAAAAGGACAACTAACAATAGAATATGATGCGTAGTTATTGCTGCTTCAGAATCTAGATGATAAGCACAATGGAAATTCAAAGAAAAGAAGGTGGTAAGTTAGAGTACTAGAATGAAGTGCACTTGTGGGAAAGACACAAACTGATGTGGGCTTTGTCTTAGTCTCTTTTATGATAGTATAAGAGATGATCACACATTGGTTAATTTATAAGAGAAGTTTATTTTTCTCACCCATCACTTTGAATGAGGTATATTGTATTCATAAACGGCTTTGTTAAATGACAACTATTTAAAGATAATAACAACTATTTAAAGATAATAAAAATATAAACAAAAAACATAAAAAGATAAAAAAAAGAAATTTGTTTTTACCAAGTGAGGGCCTTGTTGCTCTGTAGTGGAGGGTATCATATAATAAGAACAACAAACTATGTTTGCTTGGGTCTCCCTTCCCATAGAACAAAGATCTCACTGGGCACCAATAGTTGATCCCTGTACTCCTATCTTCTCAGAAAATTCTCAGAAGGCAGAGAATGAGAATCACTGTTCAAAGCCAGCCTAAACAGGAAATTTTGAGAGACTCATTGCCAGTTAAGGATTAAAAAAATAATTAAAAAGTCGAAAGTGGAGCTGTGGCTAGAGTTAGTTTTGAGCAGAGCATAGACCCTGAGTTCAAGACCCATGACCAGCACAAAATAAATAAATAAAAGACATTTAAAAAATCCCACAGATTTATTATTGGGTCCCTACACGATGATCTCATCTAACCCTAAGATTTTTAAAATGAAGCAAAAAAACCTACCTCCAAACATTATCAACATATAAACTTGGAAATTAAGTTTCAAAATATGAATTGGCTAGTCATAACAGGCCTCAAATAAGAATGTGTAGTGCATAACACAGGAAAACTAAAAGAGATTTTCAGTAGAGGAAATAGGAAAGAGAGAGAAAATACAGAAGGAAGGAGGGAGAGAAAGTGGTGGAGCATGTTGAGTGAACCAGACACTAACCGTTTGTTAGAAGGTGGGCTGTGTAAGAGAGAAAATATGCAAATATGATGAGAGGGGACAGGGCCAGTGTGAAGACAAGAGTCATACTGCATCCTTTCCTCTTACAAAATGGCCAAGCTAATCATCACTTGAGTCCTCCCCAGATAGCTGCATCTTTCCGAGTTTAGACTATGAAACATGGGCTCTGGTTTTAGAGAATTCAGAATGTCCACTCACTTGTAACATATGCCAGTCTAAAACAAAAAAAAATACAAGTTTAATGATTAGGATCAAATCTGTTTACCAGAGATTACATATCTCAAGTAGAAAAGGCTTCAATATGGAAAAGCTTTATTTTTCTCTCTAGTGTAAGTCCAGGAATTGTGCCAAGGCCCTGGGCTTCCATTGTCCTGTTATTCTACTATGCAGAATATGGTAGAATCAACACTGCCTTGGGGTTCAAATGGAGGCTGGGGAGCAGCCCATGTCCTTGTTCCTGCTAGCAGCAAGCAAAAAAACATGGAAAACAGGGATATTTTAAGGTGCTTATTAGCTTTCTATATATTTTCTCTGGAAAAATTGTCCATTTTGAAAAAGTGAGTTATAATTTTAGTTATAATTTTAAAAATGAGTTTTACTTTTAGAGTTATAATAGTCCTGTATATTGACATAGGAATTATGGACACATCCACATTAGCAGATACCTAATTTACAAAAATTTCAGCCCATATTTTCGGGTTCTGTTTTAATTTTATATTTTGACTTTCCTTTAAAACAAATGAGAAGTTTTTAAATTTTGATGAGGTCTAGTTTATCTATTTTTCTTTTTCTTTTAGTATTATTTAAATAACTGATTGTCAACCCAGATACCCCTCAATGGATGAATGGATCAACAAAATGTGATATATATATATATACATACATACATACATATATATGTTTATACACACACACACACACACACACACACATACACACACACACTATGGAATTCTGAACTTCCATCAGAAAGAATAATATGGTACCATTTGTTTTTTTTTGTTTTTGTTTTGTTTTTTTTTTTGCTTATGTGGTGCTGAGGAATCGAACCCAGGGCCTCATGCATGCAAGGCAAGTGCTCTACCACTGAGCCACCTTCCCAGCCCCCATTTGTAAGAAGGTAGAAAGACTTGGAAAAAATTATATTAAGTGAAATAAGCCAGATATAAAAAAAACAGGTTGTATTATTTCCCTCATTTATTGTAACTAGAATATATCCATAAATCCACAAGTAAACACATTGGTGGTAAAAGATAAAGAAAGTGGGCCGGGAAGGTGGCTCAGTGGAGAACGCTTGCCTTGTATGCATGAAGGCCTAGATTTGATTCCTCAGCACCACATAAGCAGAAAAAGCCGGAAGTGGTGCTATGGTTGAAGTGGGAGAGCTTGAGCTGAAGAGCTGAGGGACCAGTGCCCAGGCCTGGAGGTCAGGCCCCACACCTGAAAAAAAAAGACAAAAACCCAAAAAACATTTGAATATGATAAATTGTAGAGGACTCTGAACATTCACACAGTGAGACCAAAGGAGGATATTCTTATCAGAGGGTCACAACAGTTCAATAGCTATGTGCATAAGATCATATAAAATGATACTTATCTAAATAAACGCCAAGAAATGGAAGCAAGAGGTTTTTTGTTGTTGTTTTCCTCCTTTGTCACTATTTTTCCTTTCTGTACCTTTCATCTTGTTTGTAAGTTTATCTGTTTAGGGGAGGGTGAGGAGGAGCACAGAAATGATAGGACAAAGGGTGAACAAATGAAGCCATGGTACTCACTTGTCACTACATTGAAAATGATGTGGGTAGGTTTGGGAGAGAAAAACTGGGAACAAGCAAGGGAGAAGGTGACATTGTTCAAAAAAGAAATGTACTCACTACCTGACTTATGTAACTGTAACCCCTTTGTATATGACATTTACAATAATGATTTAAAAAAAAGAAGTGTGTGAGCACAAAGATTTACTACTTTCTTCTAGAAAATTTACATGTTTTTAAAGCTCCACAGTTAGATTTTGTTGTTGTTATTTTTGTTGGTTGTAGGGCTTGAATTCAGGGTTTGTGCACTGTCCCTGAACTTTTTTACTCAGGCTAATGGTCTACTACTTTGAACCACAGCTCCACTTTCATGGTGGTTAATTGGAGATAGGAGTCTCCCAGACTTTCCTACTCAGGCGACCTTTGAACTGTGATCCTCAGATCTCAGCCTCTTGAGTAGCTAGGATTAGAGACATGAGCCACAAGCACCTGGCCTTTGGTCTGTTTTGAGTTTACTTTTATATGTGAAGTGAAGTAGTGATCCACACTGTCATTTAAAAAAGAATATTGCCAGGCACCAGTGGCTCACACCTGTAATCCTAGCTACTCAGGACCCTGAAATCTGAGGATCACGGTTCAAAGCCAGCCCAGGCAGGGAAGACAGTGAGACTCTTATCTTCAATAAACCACCAGGAAACAGGAAGTGGCACTGTGGTTCAAGATATAGAGTGCTAGCCTTGGGCTAAAGAGCTGAAGGATAGCATCCAGACCCCCCATACACACACACACACACACACACACACACACACACACACACACACACACACATGTTTTCCTCTTTAATTTTTATGCAATATTGCCCAAAATTATAAATATGAGTGATTACTTCCAGCCCGGGTGAATGGGACTATCTTATGTGAATAGCTTGTTTTGAAATTAAGTGGTATATCTTTGGTTTTCTTCTTCAAGATTGTCTTGAATCTTCTGGAGCTCTTCAGTTTTCTGTATGGATTTTGGAATCAGCTTGTCAGTTTCTGCAAATAAGTCAGTTGGGATTTTTAGAGGGATTATAATGAATGTATAAATCTTTGGGGGAAATTTTCCATCCTAACAATAATCTTAAGTCTCTAATTTTGCATTTGTTTAGTCTTTTAATTTCTGCCAACAGTGTTGTATAGCTTCTGATTTTGTTAAGTCTATTTCTAATTATTTCATTTTTATTGGTGCTATTGGAATTGTTCTTTAAATGTACTTTTTTTGCCAGCTCAATGATACTATATAACTACAATATAACTACAACTATTTTATATACCGTAAACTTGCCAAACTCATTTATTAGAGCTAATGTGTGTGTGTGTGTGTGTGTGTGTGTAGAAGCCTTAGGGATTTCTTTGTACCAGGTAATGGGGGTATATAACTATCTCTACTTATGCACAGATGTGGATTGAGACTAATGTGTGACTAAAGATAGCTTTTCTTCTCTCTGATCCAAAGGCTTTTGAGAAAGAGAGAGTGAAAGAGAGAGTGAGAGTGAGACATATATAGAGAGAGAGAGGAAGGAGGGAGAGAGAGAGAGAAAGAGAAAGAGAGAGAGAGAGAGAGAGAGAGAGAGAGAGAGAGAGAGAGAGAGAGAGAGAGAGTACCTGCTAAGGATGGAACCCAGAGCCTAATACCTGCTGGGTAAGTGCTCTACACTCAATAACATTCCCAGCCTACATTCCAATCTGGATGTCTTCTGTGTCATACTTTGATCAATTGCCCTGGTTGGGAAGTGCATCTTCTTGAGAGAACATTGTGAACCATAGTGGACAGCTCCATTCTCTTCCCTAGGTCTTTACTCCTGAATAAATCACTGGGTTCAGCTATCATTCTTACCATTTCTGCCAGATTCCTAAGGTATAAAATCAGGAAGACAGGAAAAGAGAAATGCAAGAGAGTAAAGAAAGAGTAGTGAGAGGAAGCAGAAAGGAAAGAAGGCAGTTGAAGAAATCAAAGAGATGATTACTAACCCTGGGATCTATGGATGCAGGAGTGGTAGAAGTGAAGATGGTAGTTCTAAACGCAATGGTAGAATAACTTAGTGAAGGCTTCGGTGTCCGTATGTCAAGTAGAGGACTTGAAATTCCTCATGCAGAGGAAATAGCATCAGGTTGGCAAATGATATAACATAAGCATCTATTTAAATACAGCAACTCTCCTTTTTCAGAGGGCTTGGGATGTGTTTAAGCCCTAGCCACATGCAATCCTTGAGCTACTGGTGAAGGTCCAAGGGGAAAAAAAGTGAAGGAAGAATAAGCAAGGGGAGGAAATTTTAATCTGAATAGCTCTACTCCAAATGCTCCTTTTTGCTGAGGGCTGAAAGTAGCCATGTGGATTATTGATTGGTGATTAATTTGCTTAGTCTCTGGGAAAGAGTGTTTATTTCAAAGGGGATGAACTGAGAAGCTTCAGATCCAGAAGAACCTTGGTATCTAAAAGACAATGTATGATTCTTTACAGGGATTGGGTGATAAGCCAATATCCTTGAAGTATGTGACTTTTTAAAGAAAATTAATCAGAAAATATGCACTTAAGGTCTCAGGCAGCACAAGGCTGTACACTGTGCCACTTCTGGAATAACAAAAGGCAAACAGAACCCTTAAGGAAATGGGCTGGCTGAGAATTATGAATCACCAAGCCCACTTCTTGCAGTGATTAATGATGAATCACTCTTTTAACTTCGGATGGAATAATAGGCTGCATCTGAGGAGCTCCATTAATCATCATAAGAATTACGCTTGTGCCAATTCATTACTGCAGGGTCTGCATGTGCTAAACAGTTGAGCCGAATTTCAGGAAGGGGTAAACTTTAGGCAAGGGCTAGCTTAAAAGAATGCAAACATTAGTGGCATAGTCTTGCCTGGATGGTTGGTGATTTGTGAATAGAGACTAGAACCTACCATGTTATATCCCTCATTCAAACTTAGCAGCAGCTTAACAAAACACCGACTACAAAGTCTTCTGATTTTTTGGTATTCAGGGTCATGATACAATAATCAACACATATTATAAAATATGATGCATGTATCTTTTTTTCCCACTTCACATGTTTCCTGTGTTGAAAGTAGTTAACTATCTACTGGTTGTTTGGATTTTAGCAGACACTAAAGGAAGCAAATAAAACCCATTGTTCTTTAAAGAGCAAAAATCATCCTTACCAAATTTCTGCTTTGCTGAAAATTTCTTCCTATGGATGATGAAAACCTTAGCTATGGGCCGCAAAAGGAAGAAGCCTGGTATGTATAAGAAGAGTTAGACTAATTCATCATTTGGGCAACTTCAAAACCCTATGAACTGAAAAGAAGGTTAAATAGTTGTTTCAACATATTTAAATTGATATACTTCAAGGATATATAGAAAGCATCTAAGACTGTCTGTGAAACTCCATATAAATGGATAGAAAGAGGAAGTGTGGGAGAATGCAGTCATAGCATTCAATGTACGGATGTGAAAATGGAACCAGTTACCTTGAAGGGATGGATGGGGTTGGGAGAGATGAGGGAGAATAGTGGAAGGGTGACATTGATCAACACTCATTGTACTCATGACATATTTAATTGAAACTCCTTTATAGAACTACTTAGAGATAATAAACAATTATATAAAGTATAAAAATCCTTACAAAATGCAATGTATAAGTTTTCAGATGATGATTTGAATGTGTGTCATAATTCTTAGTGACTGCTAGAACTAATAGTATTAGGGTATTAATATATACATCCTTTGTAACTTTATTGAATTCTCTGAGTTTATAAAAATCACATCTATTTGAGTCAAGGGATATATTAAATTCTCTTGGATTTTCTATCATTTTCTGTCAGTACTGGAGAGACATAGATGGGAAATCCGAGATGGTTTATGGTAAAAAAAAAACATGAATTGAGGATATGTAAAAAATATTAAAAAGATAATATAAAGATATGTCTAAATATATGAAATTTTAAAGGTAGCTTTCGTCATTAGTATTTATCCTTGTGAAATCATTCTTGAAAGATTTTTGCTTATATTTACTGGAAGAAAAATGAATGAAAAGAAAATGGGAAATAGACTTGACTCATCTATGTAGACTCACATCTATGTAGAGCCCATGTAGACTTACTTTGTACATATAGTTTTATATAAAACTTCTATCTCTGAAATGTAATAGCTTCAAAAATAAGTGCATGGCCAGGCCCATAATCCTATCTACTCAGGAAGCTGAGATTTGAGGATCATGATTTGAAACCAACTGTGGCAGGAAAGTCTGTAAGACTCTTATCTCTAATTAATCATCAGGAAACTGGAAGGGGAGGAGTGGCTCAAAGAGGTAGAAAGCTCTAGCATTAAGTAGAAGAGTTCAGGGACAGAGCCCATGCCCTGAGTTCAAGCCCCACGACCAACAAAGTAAAAGTGCATGGGTGAAATATCATAGTGAATTCCCTGTGTACAATGAATATATAGTAAAGAAAATAAATGAGAGGGATATATAACAGGCTCTGTTGGGGAGTGGATATTAATGGGAGTGAGGGTGAAGGAGGGTAAATTTGTATGCATCTATGAAAATAGAATAATAAAAACGGTTGAAGGTGGTTGAAGGTGGTATGAGAGTGAGAGTAATATGGGAATGAATTTGATCAGTAGACATTGTATGCATGTATGAAATATCAATCTCCTTGTAGTAGCAATATATATTAATAAAAATAAACTATTTTTTTTTGCCAGTCCTGGGGCTTGAATTCAGGGGCTGGGCACTGTCCCTGAGCTTCTTTTGCTCAAGGCTAGCACTCTACCACTTGAGCCACAGTGAACTTCCAGCTTTTTCTGTTTATGTGGTATGGAAGAATCTAACCCAGGGCTTCATGCATGCTAGGTAAGCACTCTACCACTAAGCCACATTCCCAGCCCAAACTGTTGTTTTTTATTAAAGTTTTTAATTGTGTGTGTATGTGTGTGTGTTTAAATGTAGCTAGCTATAGTATGAGCATGTGAAAGAGGTCTTCAAACTCTGAAAATTTATGAAACCAATACTAGAATTATAAAACAGTAGGGGCAAGTCACAAATGGAATCCTTTAACCAACAAAAAAGACTTCCCCCACAACCACACCATCACACATCTACTACAGATAGGTGACTAGCTATTAGTTTAACAACCAAAAGAAGAATTTCTAGTAAAATTGAAAAACAAAAAAAATGAAGCAGAGGGAAGAAAGCTTGAAAGAACTTATAGTCAAGGATAAAGCAGGGAATCCTAGACCAAAAAAAAAAAAAAAATCCTGGGAACAAGCTTTGTCATGCCTTGGGGGAGCAAACAATGAGGGTGGGAGGATTAGAGAGTAGGACAATTGAGCACGGAGTCCAGGCCTGTACCAGGAAGAAGCTATGGCATCTCTGTGTAGGCGTTTAATGGTATTGGGTGTCTGAACCCTGGGCAGGTTGACAGGCAGCCCACTTGCAGGTGGCTTGGACCGAGACTCACAGAGATGCCTGGATTTTGTTCCTCTGCATTCGGAGGAGGCATCACTGTGGGAATTTTATTGGTTATACTTCCAGGTACTGTGAAGCTCATAGATAGGAATCAACCAGCTCCACTGTGCTTTAAGGGACTTTCCATTACAGGAGAGGAGATGGAGCTTCATATGTCTGGATGCCTAGAGGTGAGCAGAGGGCCAGATTCTCAGTGCCTGGAAAAATGGATGTCTGAGGAAAAGGTAAATGGTTCTGTGTCATAGCTCAGGTCATGACAGTCTAAACTTCAGAAAAGGTGGTCTCCAATGGATTTTGAAGCTGGGAAATGCCATCTTCTCCTTTCTTCCATGAATTTTTCTGATGATTTTACACACTGTCATAATTCTGTGTTCCTGCTACTCTAGGAAAGCAAACCAATTAAATCCAGGATAATCTGAAACTCTAAGGTCTGTTTTGCAGGCTAGGGAGAGTAAGAAATTATTCATCTGAAGACCATACAGAATTCATGCTAGCAACTTTTATTTTCACTGCCAAACTGAATTTAATAATGCTCTTAGTCCATGAAGACCCTTGGTTGTTTGGACTGGTTCAACAAAAGACAAAAGTCACCAGGTTATTCAAATGACCACAAACAAGGCCATACTAAAGCTACCAGCACAACTATGTTTATTGCAGCATTATTCACCATAACTGAGGTATGGAACCAACCCCTCAGTAGATGAGTAGATCAAGAAAATGTGGTACATATATATAATGGAATTCTATGCTTCCATCAGAAAGAACAACACCACCCCATTTGTTAGGAAATGGAAAGACTTGGAACAAATTATATTAAATGAAGTAACCTAGACCCAAAGAAACAGAAGTCCCATGGTTTCCCTTATTTGCAATAATTAGTATATGTCGAGGATAATCTTACCAGACAAGCAGAAAAGGTAAAAAAACTGTGTACATATGACCATATAAGATGATGCTAAGCGAAATGAACCCCAAGATAGGGACACAAGAGGTTTTAACTTTGTTGCTATTGTTTTTAATGTACTATGTTATATTTTTGTTTCTTTGTATGTTCTTCCCCCAGGTATAACCCCTGTTGTCACTATATTTGATTCCAGTGCTCTGCATCTTGTATATACATTTTTTTTTTAATTTGGGGAGGGAAAGGGAAATAACAAAATGCTGAAACAAGGATACAGGTTGACTCATTGTAACAATGAGATGTACAAGATACTATATTGAAAACAAACTTTACAACTTGGGACTTGGGGGAGGGAGGAGTTGGAGAGGTGGGGAGGGAAGGGATGGTAGGGGAAAAACAAAGGAGGGGGTAACAATCCTCGCTAGGAAATGTACTCATTATCTTACTCATGTAACTGTAACTCTTCTGTACAGTATCTTTACAAAAATAAATAAATAAAAAAGTCACTGGGTTATTTATTAATAAACACCAGAAATTTATAGCTTCATAGAACTGGAGGATGGAAGGTCCAAGATCATGCAATGACAAAATCCATGTGTGATGAGAGTCCATTCCTTATGATGATGCCGTCTCTCCTGGTGGAGACAGGCATGAACATTGCTCTCTTGGGCCTCTTTTATAAGGATACTAATCCTATTCATGAGGGCCTTCCAAACACATTCTAGTCACCCCCTAAGGGCTCTCCCTGTTAATACCATCACCTCTGAGGTAGATTTCAAACTTGAGTTTTCAATGACATAAATATTCAGACATAGTCACAAACATTCATTTCATAAGGCTAAACAGCGATGTTAGATGGTTCTCAATGCAAACAAATATTCTTTCTTCTACGGTATCTCTCCATTGCTTTGGACATTATTTGATATAGAAATTTTACCTGTTGAATTGAGCTGGAATGTCACTTGAGACATCTTTGGAACTATTTTGTTTCTTTTTTTTCCCTTCAGTTTTTAGAGTTTGAATTATTGGCTTTATGTTTGAATTGTACATGGTTGTGGACTGACATGTTTTTGTGTTATTTACACATTGAAATTTAATTTATTCAACCAATATTTAATTGAGTATGTTCTCTACAAGGCAAGCACTCTTTCATACACTCTAAATTCATCAGAGAGCAACACAGAAAAACCTTTCTGCCCTCTATTTAGGACAAGAAGTGTGCAATGTTAGATGCAAATATACCTAATTGACTTTGTAATTCTGGTATCCAAAATCTTTTTCCTATTTAGGGGACAGGCAGCCTCATGAGTTAGAGGGCTGTGCAGGTGCCTGGACCTATTTCCTCCTATTTCAGGGTGCCCATCCCTGTTGGTCTCATGTTGCTTTAAATAGAACCACAGCCCTCCCTGTGGATACAGAACACATTTTACCCCACCACATGACTGGAGTGAAGAGGGTCTCTTTTCATTTCTCTCTTAGGACACATTTGTCATGTTCCACCTGAGATTTCTCCTCCTTGAGGAAGCCCTGGTGCTGAGGGGGAGGAGGACTTGAGGAGTGCATTCTGGTGGGGGAGGGGGTGGAAGCAGAACTGCGCTTACTTCTTCTAGTTATTTCTGTGGGATCTTCCATCTTCCTCATTTGCTATATAAGAAAGCTATTTCTCTTAAAGAGTCATTCCACAGTCTCAATTAAATGATTTTCTGAGAGTCTGGCACTTGTAAATGTTTAGGCAGAATGGTGTTGGGGCCCCACCTAGAGTCAGCAAATTTAACACCTAAAAATAGGACATCTAGTTAAAATTGGATTATCAGATGACAATAAATGAAGATAAACATGAATGGGTCATAAAATTGTGTACATAACAAAAATATAAACACTCCATATCTATATAATTGTAATACTTTAGCATAAATATTACATGCTACTTGCTTATACAAAATAAACAAATAACAACAAAATAAAACCCCTGAAATTTGCACTTCAAAGACACCCTAGCCCACCTGATCCCTTTCCTTCCCTGGGCCTATGCATACCTGAGTGGGTAAATCCCACCTCCCAGCACTACTACCACTAGTGGGGCAGCTTGTAACTGATTGACAGGGCCAGCTCCCTTTCCTCCAGAAGGGACCAGTCAGCACTGCAGTTGGGGAGATATCCAGAGGACGCCAGTTGCCAGAAGACTCCAGCCTACACCATTTTCTGCCAACTCCCTCCTGTGCTCCCCACCTTCCCACACCCCATTCCTGAGCTGCTTCCTCAGCCATTTCATAGAATTTCCATCTCCAGCTTTAATCCCCTATGAAAGTCAATGAAAACCAACTATCAATGTGCCCCCTTTCTATAATTAAAAAATTCTAAGGATCTAAAAACATAAATCAGGTTTTTTTGTTTTAAAAGTTTTAATTGTGGTAAAAAGTACACAGCATAAGTGTCTACTCATAACATTTTTAAGTGTACAGTAGAGCAGTAGAACACTGTTGTGTAACCACTGTCTAGACTGTTTATATCTTACAGCACTGATACTCCACCCATCAAGCAAAGACTGCATTTCTTGCCTCTCCCACCCCAGATAACCACCCTTCAACTTGGTGTCTGTAGGAATTTGAGGAGTTTTAGTGCTTGATATATATAGTGTTATAGGTTTTAAGATAGTTATAATTTTGACTGAAATTGTGCCAAATTCATAAGTTCATAGATCCCTTTGAAGAAAAGTGGCAATTTGTTTTGCTAGATTTCCAGACTAATAGAGCCCTTTTCAGAACCTTCTGACATTTCTGCAAATCAATACTGCAGATTTCTTGTTGAACATCATCAAGGTAGTTATGTTTTGGTTTGCTCTTATAAATAAGATCTTTTTATAATATTTCAAGGAACTAAAGAAAGAAAATATACAACTCTACTTCTTATAATTATTTTTGTGTGAAAGTGTCCATGTTATGCATATACAGACATATAACACATGCACAGGTTTGTATGTTTTGTTTTCTCTCTATGAGTGGATTCTTAGATTAAATCATACATGAATATGGCATGTTAAATTCATTAATGTATAACTTGATTAAATTTGTGAAAATTCAATGAAGAATTTTGTGCATTTTTATTGCATAAATGAGAATTACCAATAATAGTCTCTCATTTTCAGTACTTGTAAGATTTCATATCAGAGCTCTGCTATGTTGATAAAGTAATTGTGAACATTTCTACATATTTGGGATAATTCACATAGGAAGAGAGATTATGATTTCCTTAAAGGTTGGAAATGAGTCAGCTAAAGCCTAGTAGGCCAGTACAACATGTCCATGTTTATAAGAGATTAGAAATGAAACACTTGCTGACTCACTTTTCCAAAGAGAGCAGATTCTAACAGGTCTGACAGGTAGAACAAGATTGGAATTGATGCAACCCAGACTGGAAAAGCAAGAGGACCAGCACACTTCGGAGTTGGGTCTGGGGTCTCATACTATTGGCAAATATCATTGGGCTAACTTCAGTGAGTTTCCTTTTTCAGTTTGTAAAGTGGAGGTAAAGTATGCAAACCCTCAGATAAGTAAATGACAACGGAACAAGCTAATTATATGAGAAACTTTGGGAAAGTCTGGACAGGGAGCAGTGAGTTTGGGATGTGGAAAGCAGCAAATTGGGAAGATTTTCACCCCCTTCTTCTGAATTCACTCCCTGCTTTGGCATCTGGAGTATCAGAAATGTTGGGGTACAGGAACAAACCTCACAGTGGTTGACATCTATGGGGCAGAGGGGATCACTCATGTAAAAAAGAGTCTCAGGGGAGTTTGGTTGGTTCTTCTGGTTGCCACAGTAACACATTTGGTCCTTTAACACATGGACACTTCTTTGGGCATTTCTAGAGATACCATGCAGGGGTGGAGGCACATGGGACTGTGTGGGACACCTTTGTGAGCAGCAGAACAAGAACAATATATCTGAATGAATGTAGTAAAAGTGACCTGTGTATGCCATGGGAGGCTCTGTCTTGAGATACAAGCAGATAAAAGAACACGTCATTATTTGAAAAGTACAGATGCATCAGACAACACCCAGGGCAAAGGCAAAGGAGGTAATTTTTTTTTTTTATGGTGGGCCCAGTCATGGGAGAAGCCAGCCTTTGAATGTGCAAATTTCATCTTCACATCTACAGCAAAGTAGCTTTCCATTGCATTATTGGAAAGGCCACCCAGCTGCCCAGAGTTCACTTCATTTGTACAAAAGAGGCAAAGGACAGAAAAACAAGTCAGTTTCTGGAAGATATTTTTTTGTTTTGTTTTTCTGAAATGCTCTTTTGTTAATCTTTTAAATGCTTCTTGTTAATATACATTAGTTGTACAAGGTTGTTTCTGTTGTGACAGTTGTATACATATATACAATGTATCCTAATCAAATTCACTCTCTCATCTCTATCCCATATCCCTCCCCTTCTAAAACAATTCCAACAGGTTTCATTATTCTGTTTGCATATATGCATATGAAGTATTTTCACCCTCATCTGCCCTCTTACTTCTTGCTGATGTCCTCCCCCCACAGAGCCTGGTTAACTTTCCTGTCATTCATTTAAGTATGTACTAATTGTGCCAAAAGGAGTCACCTTGGTATTTTTGATATGTATCTATCGTATTTTAATCAGAACAATACCCCCTACTTCCTTATTCCCTTTGCTTTCTCTGTATCTTCTACCTATTGGTCAACAAGCAGCTTGATGATTGATCATTGAAATTCCTTATAACATTTCTTTATTTTTCTTTTATTTTTGGTCACTGAGGTTTGAACTCAGGGACTTATGTTTGGCAGGCAAACACTGTACTACTTGAATTATGCTACCAGCCCCTTAGGAAGTTCTGTTCCAAGCAATTTCAGAGCCAGTTGTCATGCAGGGTAGACAACCCAGTTGCAGCTTCCACAACAGCACCTTAGTCCCACCTATACCTCGGCTTCAGATGGCTGCTGCCATGAGTATGATACAGGGCCAGAGAATTTGGTTTCAGCAGACAAGAAAGTGTATGTCTGAGTCAAGCAGAAAAGGTCCAATAAGTTGATGTTAGGGGAATGAACCCCAAGATAAGTATTCAAATGTTTATTTCTTTCATGCAATTGTTTCTAACATATTTATAAGATGATTTCTTTGTTGCTTTGTATGTCCCTCCCCCATGGTATAACCCCTGCTTTCACTGTATTTGATGTTGGTATAATTTGTGGAGGAGAAGGGAAAATAAATGGTTTAAATAGGGATACAGGTGGACCCATTGCAACAATGAGATGTACAAGATGTTATGTTGAAAAATGAACTTTACAACTTTGGTGTTGGGGGGGAGGATCTGATGGGGGGGGGTCGGGGGCAGGGTACGGGAAGGGATGGGAAGGGGAAAGAAAGAAGGAGGCAACAATGCTTGGCAAGAAATGTACTCGTTATCTTGCCCATGTAATTGTAACCCCTCTGTATGATATTTTCACACACACACACAAAAGTATAGGGCCCCTTCTTAAGGTAATTCTTAAGGCTCTTTCCAACCTCAGATATTATTCATTATGTAGTTTGTAGAGAAGTTTATCATGCTAAAATTTTAGGCTCTTACTTCAGAGTTAAAGCTCTTACTAATCATACCACATCTGCAAGTTTATTTAGGACTCTGGTCCATAGGGAAAGCTAAGTAATCCCAAGTTGAACCTTTAAAAAATGAAGGGTTGAGGATTAACCAAAGTACCGAAGATCTCTGGTATATAAAAATACCATTCATGCCAGGGGCCAGGGGCTCACTCCTGTAATTCTAGCTAGTCAGGAGGATGAGATCTGATAATCATCATTCAAAGCCAGCCTTTGCAGGAACTTGAGACTCTTGGACTAAGAGACATAAGGACTTGTTGATGCCCTTCCCTCCACTCATAAATAGCAAAAGAGCTTGATGCAAATTTATTAAAGCATTTCCCTAGCAAGTTGTTATGGGAGCAGATTCTTATATAAAAGTACTCAGAGTTAACAATTTTTAAAAACAACCCACACATATCAGCAACTTTTTGTTTTGTTTTGTTGTTCTGGGCATCAAACCCAGGTCCTCTTGCATTGTAAGTGAACCCTCTATTACTGAGCTACAATCTCAGTCCTCTGCAGCATTTTATACTGATAAACTAGTATCTGTCAGCTAGCTAAGTGCTAAGCTGTATGTCTTTTTCTTAGAGCAAGTTGGTGAACATCTCACCTAGTATACTGGTCTAAGGTTTAACAAAATGGTTGCAAGTGAATTATGTATTTATCAAGAGTTTTAAAATGGCCCAAAGAATTCTTTTTTTTTTGTCTGTCATGGGGCTTGAACTCTGGGCCTAGGCACTGTCCCTCATCTCTTCAGCTCAAGGCTTGAGCCCTACCACTTGAGCCACAGAGCCACTTCCGGCTTTTTTCTGCTTATGTGGTGCTAAGTAATCAAACTCAGGGCCTCATGCATGCGAGGCAAGCACTCTACCACTGAGCCAACTTCCCACCCCTCTCAAAGAATTGTTGATATAAGAAGTATCTTACAAATGTTTAAAGAAAGTGAGTAAAAATCTTTTTAAACCTTTGTCATGCCTCAATGTAGAGCACATGGGCAGCAAAGATGGCGCTGAGAGGGGGTTGAGTGAGCAGAGCCCAATTTACTGTAGAGCACATGGGCAGCAAAGATGGCGCTGGGAGAGAGTAGAGTGGGCAGAGCCCAATTGACCTTCCCATCAGTGCCTAACCAGCCCGTGTAGGCTCAGGTGCATGATAGGGTGTGACCTTGACAGTGATTGGTTCCTCTTCCTCCCTTGCCATGCCACCCGCCCTTTTTGGCTTTAAAAAGGGCTGCTCTCTGTTAATAAAATAATAAAGTTTTCTTCCCGCTGCATTTCGCTCCCCGCTGTGTCTGATTGTCTCCCGGGCTGAGGGAGCGCTGCACTTACCTTTCCTCGGACCCCGTCCATCTTTCGTGGGATGGACGAAAACCCAACACCTCAAGATTCTTTTGTTCCTGTATTTTCAAAGTTAAACTCTTAAGTCACTGAATAGTACATGTAACTGGTTAAACCAACAAAAATAAAATCAAAGATGTTTAATATTATGTGAGTGTGTGTGAGAGAGTGTGTGTCTGTGAATTCTGTTTGGCAGAATAAAGTCTTAAAGTTCAGTATTATATGACATTGGACAAATTACTCTAAAGTGTAGTGCTTTCATGACTAAACTCAAGTTCCTAATAAGTTTCCTTTCATTGTGCAGCAAAATGAAATACTGTGGATCAAGCCATTTAGTACACTGTCTGGTTTAAAACAGTAGCTCATTATTTAATTATTTCAAGTTTTTTATTTGCTCTGTGCGTGTGAGTGTATGTGTGTGAGTGTGTGTGAGTGTGTGTGTGAGAGAGAGTGAGAGAGCGAGAAAGAGTATGAGTGTGTTTAAGGTGTCTTGTGGTACTCAAATAAAGCTAGAATCATCCTGGGAAATAACACTCTCACAATTTATAATGCACCTAATTCCATCAGATTTTTACAGAAGAATCAAAATTTGAGTGAACAGATACTGTGCTCATGATAGCAAAGAGAGATGTTGATTATTTTATGTAAACATAATATATATATACATGAATATACTATATACATATACATATAGTACATATATACATACATATTGTGTATATATATACCCATATATGTGTATACACACATACACACACAAGCAGCAGGGCTGATGATAGCTACTATTTATATAAGTTACATGCAATTGTAGCAAAATTCAGATTACTTCTAGGAATTCAGGATGGGAATGTACCTTTCAAACACAATTTTTTGACAACTGAGTGTTAAGTATTTGCAAATGCCATATTTGGTCTCCCTTCTTGCCAAATCCTATTTGTGAATGATATGAAAAGCATTGGCCTATATTTAGAAAGAACAGAAAAAGTAGAAAGCTCAGAAATAAAAGGCATGAAAAAGAGCAAAGACTGGGATCCTACGACTTTCCAGAAATCTGTGAAAGTGATAAGGGTTTAGTAGCAGAGGAGAAGACATTTCTGAAAAGAGACATGGTTATATAATTCCATTCACAAAAGGTGCTGTGGCCATTTTCTACCCTGTTCTGTCTCTGGGTCCTTTGCTGAAGAAGAACATTTGATTTTATGATGACTTTAAGTTCCAAAAAGTAACTTTCTATATTTGCTATTAATGTTTGTGGTTTCTTCTCTTTTTATATTTCTGTTTGCTTTTCATCGGCTAGTAAAAATGTAAAAACTATTTCCTGCTTTAACAAGTTTATGGTTCATACTTCCCTTTCTATAAAAACAACAGCAACAAAAGGAATTTAAAAATCTTGCACCTGTGACTTTGTCACTATTTCAAGTCTCCTTTATAACTTTTCATGACCAGAATAGATGTGACAAATGGATTTTATGTTTCTGCTTGCTAAAAAGTCTGTATGGAAAATATGTACTCATTACCTGAATTACATACCTGTAACCCCTCTTCACATCATATTTATAATAAAAATTAAAAAAATAAGTACACACACACACACACACACACATACACACATACAAACGAATAACCTGAACCTCATTCCAGATAGGAGAGCAGGAATATGGGCAACCAGGGAAAGAAATGTTTGTGTCTTTCTTTCCTTTTCTCACCAAACAGAAAAAGGAAAAAAAATGAACTTCAGTTTGATTCTTAAAGAGGATTTTCAGAATGTTTTGTTGGGGCACAATGAAGGCATAGAGTCAAAAAGACTTACCTTCAAAGTAAAAATTATCTGTCCTTAAAAATCAAACTAAACAGATAAGAATCAACCATTAAAAAGCTACTGAAACCTTAGTAAAATATCCAGGTGGTGAGGAGAGAGAGAGATATCACCATTGCCTTGTGATCAGACTTTTGCATTCAAATTTTCACAGAAGGACAAACACTGCAAATGCCAAAACCACCAAGCGAATCTTAAAAGAAAGATTCCAATTACAGCAGTGAATTTGTAATCAAACAAACAATGACATTTAGAAGGCCTGAAGAAACATGGAAAATACTTCATATGAGATTCCAGGATTAATTACCAATGCTTACCTGGAACTGGATGAGTCATTTTTGAGGTAGTCACTTGTTGGACTGGGCTCGATCACATTTCTTTGTCTTGGGACTGATTTGTGCACGTCTCAGCAAAGCCCTGTGACTTTTAAATGGAAGGTACACTTGTCACATATTGGATCAAAGTTGCTATTTTATTTCTCTTTTTCTTTTTAATTACCATTTTAGTAGCTCCTTTATCTTTCCCCCTATCTAATCAAGGTGATTTGTTTTCATTTTTTGTTTTTTTTTTGTGCCACATTGAGGCTTGAGCTATAGGCCTGGGCACTGTCCCTTAGTTTTGTCACTCAAGGTTGGTGCTCTACCACTGAGTCACACCTACATTTCTGCCTTTTTCTGGTTAATTAGAAAAGAGTGTCTCATAAACTTTCATGCTCTAGATGGCTTTGAACTGTGATCTTCAAATCTTAGCCCCCTGAGTAGGTAAGATTACTAGCATGAGCTACTGGTGCCTAGCTCTACAGATAATAAGACACTGTTCCTAGTCTCATGGGTTCTGCTTCATGGAAAGACACCATTTATATATACACTATATATATTATATATATATACACCATATATAGTATATATGTATAATAGTTTAATAGTATATATGTTATATATACTATATATGTTATATATACTATATATAGTATATATAATATAATTATATATGGTATATATAGGTATATATGTGTGTGGGTGTTTTATACACACACACACACACCCTTAAAGGTCCTGAAGAGTTCTAAGTACCTTGTGTATCAAATGGGTGGTGGTGGTGGTCCATTCTACCCAGGCTAAGAGGGGATATTGAGCAGAAGACCACCCAGGAGAGGAAGGTTTGAGAAAGTCCATGGCTCAAGGTCACAGCAAACAGCCCTGAGCATTTACTGTGTGTGGGTACTGGGCTAGGCACTGGAGGGAGTTCAACTCACCTGCTCATTGCACCTCTTTGGCACTTACCACAATTGTCTCCAAATTGATAGGAAATGGAAGCCTTCAGAGATGAAGCAACTTACTCATGGTTACAATCAAAATGACAACATCAATATTCCATAGTTGCAACAGATCCTGCTTAACTGCTAAGACCACATTGCCATTCCCTTTCTCCACTTTGGTTTTAGACGCAATTCTCCTGTCCTTTACCTAAGTCTACCTTGAGGAGAGCAGCAGGGTCTCCTGTAGCTATGTCTGTTGCTGGCAACAAGAACAGGGTGTGCCAGTAGGCAGCTAAGATTCAGAGACAGGCCCAACAGGTCTTACTCTGAATGGGTTACTCAAAACAAAACCTAACAACTACCAGTGAGTTTAGTTCCTCATTTTGATTTGTCTTTTCCAGATGATAATATTTTTGTGACTTAGTTTGAACTGACCATCAGTAAGGTGTTTTGTGTGGTGTGTGTGTGTATGTGTTTCAACCCTTAAAAAAAAAAACAGTTGGTTACAAAATAGAGGCAAATGGAATCTCCTTCATAGGGAATCTAAACTAAACAGACATGCAACAAACTTGCAGTGATTGTTTAACTTCAGTCCAGAGGGATTTTTTAATCGAAAGAGCCTTTCTGTTTTATTTCAGTGTTGCCCACGTTCCTACTTAGTAATTGAAAAGGTTTCCTGTGAGGAAATTTTCAAAAAGAGATATGCAAATATACTGGGGAGATTAATAGGAAGACATAGCTAAGAGACACATAAAATGAAGTAGTATGACAGATAATACATTTTACTTTGATTTTCAACATTCCATAAATGTTCTTAATTAATATTAAAGCAACAATTAATGGGAAATAGGCTTACTTGCTTGATAAATGGTGCAGAAGGTTTTTTTTCAAGGACATGATTCTTTTTTTCCTCCTGTTTTGATTCCAAATGTGATATAGTTGATTATAGGAGATTTGGTAATAAACTTCAGTAAGTATATAGGAATTGGAAACCACTATGGTCACTCTAAGCTTTAGAAAACCTTGTGAAGATTTGTCCTCTCCTACTCCCCCAATGACAACCACTATCCTCAATTCTCTTTCTACTCTCTCTCCTCTCTCTCTCTCTCTCTCTCTCTCTCTCTCTCTTGCACCATACCTGCACAAAGCAAGTGGTTAATAAGTGCTTGTTTGTTATTACTAGAATTATTTTGTGCATTATTGTTTTACATATTTACAGTCATAGAGTAAATCCATTCTGAATGTTGTGAAACACATATAGTATTTAGGAAATATGGAGGTAGAATAATGATAAAGTTGTATTGAGAGTTTAAGTTTTTACATTGCAAGAATCAAAAATGAAACTTTAAACCAACTGAAGTGTGGAGAGTGGCTTATTGACTGATTTGAAGTCCAGAGAAATGTTCACTCTTTTACCTGGCTGAATCCAGGAGCTCAAGCAATGTAGTTATCACTTCTTTCTTTTCTTCTCATAGTTTACCTTGACTGCTTCCATGTCTTTTCTTTGCATGTTGAATTCATTCTTTACTGCTACAGAGTTTTATTTTTCATTGCTGTAAAGTCAGCTCGGGCTGACCTTCCTATTGTGTACAATTTAGAAGGAGAGAAGCTGTATAGCCCCGTACCCTCCCACCGCCCCCCAGTCTAGCCTGTAAACAACAGGGAGGACTCTTAATTGGCTAGTTTGGGTCACATGTCCACCCTTAATCACTCCTTGGTTCCCTGTGTGTGGCTGTGCATCCAGCCTGGGGATTTTCAGCTTTTACAGCATGGGAGTGTGTGTGTGGGGGGAGTCTGCTGGTGATTTTTTTTTTTTTTTTTGGTCAGTTATGAGGCTTGAACTCAGGGCCTGGGTGCTGCATTGTTTTGCTCAAGTCTAGCTCTCTACCACTTTGAACCACAGCTTCACTTCTGGTTTTCTGGTGGTTCATTGGAGATAAGAGTTTCATGAACTATCCTGCCCAAGCCTTGATCTTCAGATCTTAGCCCCCTGAGTAGCTAGGATTACAGGTGTGAGCCACCAGTACCCAGTTTGCTGTTGGTCTTGATATGAGCACAATGATCTCACCACAGCAGAGGAATGAACATCCTAAAGGAATCAAGAAAGGAGAACTGGCAAACAAAACATTGTAGTAAACAGTTCTCTCTTACAGTTTTTGTTTTTCTTTTAAGTTGATCCAATTTAGAATTAAATCTCAGATTGACCTAAGCCAAAAAAAAGTAGAAAGTGAGAGAAAACATAAAATGACTTTTATATTTACATGTTTTATTTTATTTTATTTTTTTATTGTGAAAATACTGTAAAGAGGGGTTACAATTACATGGGCAAGATAATGAGTACATTTCTTATCAAGCATTGTAGCCTATATTTACATGTTTAATTTCAGCACGCTTATTCTCTTCAAAAATATTATACATATATATTATACATATATTTGATAGCTCACTGAGTACTTTGAGAACATATGTCTCACTTTGGATTATATACAGGCTTCCTTATATAGTTCATTAGAGTCCTTGCAAAACCCTGTCCTTCACCTAAGAACACAGTCTGTTCTGTAAGCTGTGTTATAGAATGGAATGAGATGATCATGACAGCCATCTTTGTGGAACTTTTCTTCACTCTTTATCACAGAAATCCACTGTCAGTTAGGAGATGAGATGAGAGACACTTGGTCTTCTGGCTATTTTCAGCAGAACCAAACAAAGCAAAGCAAAACAAAACCAAAGCAAAACCCATTCCTATTAGATGGGTTTTAAACATACATGGATGATCTAGAAAGTACTAACAGTGAGAAAAATTATTAGTTTGAAAACATTAGACAGCTGCTGTGGCGTGTTGATTGATTTCTCCTTTTTTTTTTTTAAAATGAGATTTTGTGTCAGCATTGCCAGTTATCTGATATATTAAGTTCTTAATGTGTGACTACATAAATCAAGTGCTCAAACAGCTATTTCTAAGCAGTGATATCACAGTGTATATACAATTGTAAAATTATATCTGGTCTGAAAATTATCATGATTCCTTTGTTTCTAGGAAAGTCATGTGGACACAGGGAGTAATGTGTAAACTGCTCTAAAGTGACATGGGTTAGGTCTTTTCATGATCTTTTGGATGCTTTCACATAAATTACAGACAGACTTGGACATAGGGTAGGATTAGCGCTTCTTAATCCCATTGCAACTTGAAAATATCTCAGAAAGTGTATTTACTGCATGACTCACTGAACATCATAATTTAACCTAGTCTGCTTCAAACATATTCTGAACACTCAGAGAGCCTACAGTTCAGAAGAATCATCCACCACAAAGTCTATAATAAAGAGTTGAATATTTAATGCAATTTACTAGATAGTGTACAGAACGTGAAACACAGAATGATTGTACAGATATGATTTTGTACCATGGGAAAATGAAAATATCATAAATTGAAGCATTGTAAGCCATTATAAGCCAGGGACTCCCGTACTTAATCTCTTACATTCAGAATTGTCTTCTGGGTTGGGTCTATGTAGTTCATCATTGTCATCTTTCCTTTTTTTCTGAAAAATTTTCTCCATATGGAGGAGACTTTCCTCTGTATCCCTTTTCCTAGCAATTTCTGTATCGTATTTCACCCTGTGGTGAGAAGCCCTGATTTGTAAGTTATGTAACATGGTATGAAATCTAGGGTTCCGGAGCAGAATGAAGAGGTCCAGGCTGAGTGCCAGGGCGGGTGCTGGCATGGCCTTCTCCATCTGTACTCTTTTGTCTCCACCCTGGTGTGTTTCAACCTGTTGTAATGCTTTAGTCAGGCTTGATGTTGAGTGGCTTCACCCATCCATGAATAGGCTTTTGCCTTTTGGCAATATGGCCCCTACTTTTCACTTTCCAGCCCAGCTCCCTGAAAACTCTGTGTTGAACCAACACCTGTCTATAGCATCATTGTCATAAGTTGCCTAGTCTCAAGATAGAAGATAAACTTTCAGTCTTGCAAACTCTTATTTTATTCTCTAATTTTTGCTGCTTACCCCATGCATTTTTCTTTGCAGTTATGTATTCTCGATTCCTAATTGAGTAATATTTTACATTGCATTAGATACTGCATTATTCATTGCCTTAGATACTGCACTTGTCACATTATTAGTCTTTTACAGATACTGTCCCAGCCTGTCTTGGTTGTATTTTTGCACTAAGAAGTTCCCATTTCTGAAGTACACCAGATTCCCTCAGAGTGAAAACTCTTGGCTGATTCATTTGCTGCAAGAAAGGTCACACACCTACCTTGTAAAGGAATTGTCTACAGCAAAATGGAACTATATAGATAGTAACTTGTGGTAGCTATTGCTGTTGCTCAGACAACTTAAAAGCAATGTATCAATTACTCTATTTTGGAAAAGGAGAAGCAGAGTGGAAGCTTTTCCTGTGGGTGAATGAAGTTTGACCATTTAGGTTATGTAGTGATTAGTGTGTATTGATTTGGATGCCTACTGTGCAGCAGCTGTTAAGTGAAGGACAAAGTGCTTCTGGCTTTCTGTCCTGCTACTATAGGAACTGAGGTGACCTGTCAGCTAAAAGTGCAGTCACTGCTTCCTCCTCTAAGTCCATCACTTTTGAAAATGTATACAAGTTGTCTATATTAGCCCATTTGAACTGCTATAACAAATGACTATAGACTAGGTGGCTTTCTAAATTAAACAAAAATTGATTGCTCCTAGTTCTGGAAGCTAGACAAGGCCATGGTGGAGTCTTGGTCTAGTGAGGATCCATTTTCCCCTCTTCCTCACAGAGCAGAAAGACAAGCAAGAGCCCCCAGAACTCTTTTTTAAGAGCACTAGTCAGGAGGGCTCAGTCTCTTGAATTCTATCCTTACCTTTTGAATGCCACCATCATCATAGGAAACAAAAACATTCAAGCCATGCAAATCTCCAGCTATCTATGAATAATTTCCTTTCTAGAGTCATGTATTTGCAGAGACAAATCCTGTATAATTTACCATCATCAAAACATTAAGTACTCAGAGGAATGACTGGCCAATTATCTCAAGAGAAATGTGGTTGATTTTGTTGAAGCTAAGACAAAATGCTTTGTGAACCATTCCTAATGATAGATGGGGAGATTCATCTTAAAAACCCTTCCTTTCCATTTTTCTTGTAGTTCTCTGTCGCTGTGTAACAATACACTCCCCTACTCAGTGCTTCTAAACAACAATAATTTTACAACTCACTGTTTTTAAGTATTAGGATTCAGAAAGGCTCAGCTAGGTGAACCTGGCCAGGTTCTGCGTCTTCATAACTGTCAGGCAGTAGCTGGGGCTGGAACACTGGCGAAGTAGAAGGTATGGATTGCCCAGCCACTTCTTTCTCAGGGCCATTTGTCTCCCCCTTCTGTCTCTATTTCTGTCTGTCTGTCTGTTTGTCTCAGGATCCTTCATATGGTCTTCCCATGTAGAGCAGGTTTGACAGCCTTGGGGCTGTAGAACTTACTACATGGAGTCTCAGGACTTTAATATGAATGTTTCAAGTGTCAGCCACTTTGTCTTTTATGACAGTCTCAGAAGCCCCAAACACTCAAAAACACCGTTATGCCAGTCCCTGTGGGTCAGCCAGTCACTAGGATTTGGGCAAGCCTGCACAGGAGGGAAGACACATTTCTCCTTCTCAATGATCTGAGTATCAAAAGAATGCAGCTGAATTTTAAAACCAGACTGCCTTTCTAAGACAATGCTCATATATTTTTTATACTAGAATCTAAACATATGCCTGTTTTAAAACTCCCGATGGATCAATTAATGATAAAGAGATAAAAAAGAGAATACACGCACAGTTTAAGTTCCACTGCAGATGGGTATAGTCGGGGCCTACATAGGCAATACAGAGACTTTTTGAGTATCAGTGTGCCCCATTCATGCCAGGCATTCCATGGGCAGTGAGTAAAGAGAAACAGAATGAGTGAATAAATATATAATGAATGAGTTCACATATCTGTCATCCATCAAATGAGCTTTAATGCTGAATAGCTTAGAAGCCAAACAGAATGAATTATAACTTGGCATCTTGGGTAAGGAAATATGTTTTAAAATATAATTAGTATAGCATTTGTTTTATTTTGTTTTCTGTTATTTGCACACATAATTTAGCTACATATATTTAAATAACTGCCTAATTTGGTGACAGAGGCAGGAGTGGAGAATGTTTTCAAGAGAGAACTAACAAGCTCTCAGTTAAGCTTTGAAATGTGTGGGCTGCAGTCCCCTACCCCATCCTCTACTGCTGATGGACAGAATGCTGGAATCCTGACATTTTAGCAAATGAATTGGCAGGAGCCAAGCAACTCAGCTCCCACTGCTGATGGAGAGAATGCTAGAATAGTAACTTTGCCAGGAAATGCCTCAGAGTTTTCCCAAGGCCTCTTCCTTTCCCTGCAAAATCGATGGCAGAGCAGCAGCAGAGGTTTAAGAAATTTTATCCCAGTGCTCATATCATATTTTTTCACTCATCCTAAGGTTAGGGTTTTAAGGGAGCATTTCATTCAGGGTGCATTTTGGACATAAATGTTTTGGATTCTTCTACTTCTAGATTATTCCTGGGTGTGTCCAGTTGCACATAGTGGATGCTCTATGCAAAGCGGCTGTGCATGAGCCTGTAATGTCTGGTCTCTATCGTTAGGTCCACCTCTGACCACCCAACATTGTCCCGTGTGTATGGGAAGACATCTCAATTGTGGCCTTGCACCAAGAGACTGTCATGACAACATTGTGTATACAAACACTTTTGACATTGAGTTTGACCTGAGCACATTTGCATTTTGGTAAGTTTCCTTTTGTATTCCTGGAGAAAATAGCTTTGAGATAGAGAGTGATGCCAGAGAGTGACAATAGCTGGGATCTGCTGCAATAGTCCCAGGTGTTAGGAGACAGAGGTGGGATTATGAGTGGGGGAGTAGTGTCCATATATAAGAGGTATATAGAACCAGTTCACAAGTTGTACAAGCTGGAGCCAAGGGATAATATTGGGTAGGGAATGCATGATGTTTGAGCATCTCTGAGCAGATTGGAGTAAAAGTACTGAAAAGCAGGCAGGCAGGCAGACAAGAAGAAAGGAAGGAAGGAAGGAAGGAAGGAAGGAAGGAAGGAAGGAAGGAAGGAAGGAAGGAAGGAAGGAAGGAAGGAAGGAAGGAAGGAAGGAAGGAAGGAAGGAAGGAAGGAAGGAAGGAAGGAAGGAAGGATGGCAAGAAGGGAGGAAGGAAGGAAGGAAGGTAAGAAAGAAGGAAGGAAGGGACCTTGTTGGGGAGGCAGAGAATAAAGGGAATTGGAGGAAGTTGCTCTTGGTCAACAGACCTTTATTACCGGCTAAGAAACAGGGCTTAGCAAAGGCATTTACTCAATGGACCAGAGCAGATGTTCTCTTTAGCCACTGCTAGTCAGGTAAAACGAACGAAGGGAACATAACTTTCTAAAAGTTCAAACTATTCTTCCCTTCTCAATTCAGAGCCTAATCTAGGGCATAGTCATGAGCCATTTCTTTTCACGATGGCACAGGCCTTTTCAGTTGGGAGAAATGGAGGTAAACATGACCTGGAGGTTTTTGAAAACACTATGACCTTCACTGCTAGGGGATTTCTGGAAGGTGGTTCTTGAAACGTTTCTTCTCCTAAAGTCCCAGGAGGCATCTGGGAAGTAAGAGGTCATTTGATTTGATAACAAATTTACAGAAAGAAATACCTTACAGTGGATGAGTGGATCAAGAAAATGTGATATATATATATACATATATATATACATACATATATATATATATATATATATATATGATGGAATTTTACTCATACATCAGGAAGAATGATTTGTCATTTGCAAGGAAATGGATGGACCTGGAAAAATATTTTAGTGAAGTCAGTCAGGCTCAGAGAGCAAAGGGCACATTTATTCTTACATGTGGAAATTAGATCTAAAGTATAAACATATATGAAAACAGGAGTGCCGTATGCATATATACACAAACAAATCAACTAAAGCATAATACACAAGAGAGGAGGATTCCAATTGTGTAACTCCTTTGAATAACTAACTTACAATTTAACAAAAAATGTAAACCAGAAGAGCTGGAAAAAAATAAAAAAGAAAACCAGGATGCTAAAAGAATATTTTTTCAGAGGGAGAGATGGAAGGGAGGGAGGCAGAGAAGTAGAGAGAGGAAAGGTAGGCAAATGTAGTCATTATAGTCAATGTATATATGTTAAAATGGAACAAGGTATTCTTGAAAGGATGGGTAGAGTTGAGACAGATCGGGAGAAATGTAGGAGGGGTGACATGGATCAAGATGCATTGTACTCATAAACTGACATGTTGAATCAAACCCCCTTTGTACAACTACATAAGGATAATAAAAACTTGAAAATAAATTAAAAATAAGTCTGCTAATGCAAATAAAGTAGGAGAGTGATGTTGGTATTTCATAGGTGTTAAATTACCATGGGCACACAGGGGAAGCATCTCTCTTACAAAATGGCAACAACATGTGCATTGGGAAACACAAGGCCAGGCCTTCCAAGTGTGCTCCTCCCTAGGACACTGTGAGCCTTCACATTTAGCATATGGGTGGGTTATTTCATTCTTTCATTGATAGGCACAAAGAAAGATATGAAAGTTCAGCCCTAAATTAGTCCAGTCTTCTTTCTGTTTTGCCTGTCCTGGAGCTTCACCTCAGGACCTAGGCATTATCACTGAGCTTTTCTGTTTAAGGCACACTCTTACCAGTTGAGTCACAGCTGCTTAATCGGAAATATTAGTCTCATGGACTTTCCTGGCCTGGTTGGCTCTGAATGGTGACCCTCAGATCTCAGTATTCTGAATAGCTGAGATGACTGGCCTGGGCCACTGGCACCCTCCTGTAGTCCAGTCTTCCCTTTGGGAAGGAGTTGAAAGTTCAGCCAATGAAAAGAGGTGCTGGTGGTGGGAAAAAGTACAACAGGGACTAGATTAGATCACCTAGAGAGCCTCTGGGGACTAGAGGAGATATGGGGATATCGATATCTGGCCTCCAATGGCTTTTTCAGAAAGCACACCTGGGATTGGAAGAGCATAGTTCCAAGGATGTCATGGGCTGAGTCTGTGTGCAGGACACCTAAGACTGGCTCTATGGATGAGGTACTCGGGGATATCAGACACCTGCCCCCAAGAAGCAGGTGTCCCCAGTTTCACAAAGGAGAAGAGAGGACCTCAGACTCATACACTTCCTCCTGCATTGACATCAGCATCTTGAGGCCTTTTCCCTTCTGTGTGGTAGAGTTCGGGACTGTTTGTTAGTTTTCATCAGGGCAGCAACCCATTTCTTTGGATATGGGGTAATGAACCTTCTGTGACTGATTCAGTGTTGCTTAGGGCTGCTCATCCAGCAGGAGACCCAGATGCCCCAGAGCTGAGTGAGGACTGGATGCGCTGCTGAATGATGGCGGCTCTGCTGTCCCTGCTGGGCTGTGATGCCTGACTCCATAATAAATGATATCAAAGGTGGGTTTAGAATGCCTATGGCACGTCAGTAGTGCAAAGTGACACAGGGCATTTGGTTTCACCTGAACAGGACCAAGGCTCCCTCCCGCTGCTGATACAGAGCAGACAGGCATGAGATGAAGGCTTTTGTGGAGTGGGACTCACTGAGCCGGCCTATTCTAGGATAAAGTGGCATTCAGCATTTTTTCCTTGTTGTTTTTTAAAACAGTAAACATCTGTTAAAACTAACTGTTAAAATTACATACAAAAATTGAGAAGGAAACACAGCAGATAATTTCCAAGAGGAGGGAAAGGACTTCTGTAAGTGTTTGAGCTGGTACTCTGTGGCACTCAGGAGGTTCCGAGTCTACCTGTACTCAGCAAGTTGCACTGCCAGCCTTGGATTGGAATCTCACTTAGCTACATCTGCTGGACTTAAGTTGCCCTCTATCAATAAAGGTGGGTCTATATCAGCCAAAGTGGGTAGGGTCTGCCAGATCTCTAGAGCACCAAGAACAACCATTGATTGGAGGTCCATTTGTTGTGACATGGGCAAACTTGAGGTCTGGGACATCTGAACCATGTAACATTTCTTCAGATTTCTGCCATAAATGAGAGTGGGTCTTCCTCACATGTACTGGGCAGATATACCTCAAGAACTGCTCTACCATGTGGTAGCTCATGAGCTGCTGCCTCTAATGCAAATAGTTCTGCTTCAACTTTTATGGGTTGAGGCACATCAAAAGCCACATCATGTAAAGGAAAACATGGAACATTTGTCTCTCTCTGGGTTTGACTTAACATAATTAATTCTAACTCTTCCTATTTCATTACAAATGGTTCAGTATCATTCTTTTTTCATAAATATTTGTTGTTGTTGGTCGTGGAACTTGAACTCTGGGCCTGGACGCTGCCCCTGAGCTCTTCAGCTCAATGTGAGTGCTCTACTACTTGAGCCACAGCATCACTTGCCGTTTTCTGGTAGTTAATTGGAGATGAGAGTCTCATGGATGTTCCTGCCAGGGCAGGCTTTAAACTGAGATCCTTAGATCTCAGCCTCCTGAGTAGCTAGGATTCCAGGTGTGAGCCACTGGTACCTGACTCATTTTTTAAAATTTTATTTTAAGGGTGATGTACAGAAGGGTTACAGTTACATATGTAAGGCAATGAGTACATTTTTGTCAGACAATGTTACTCCCTTCCCTCATTTTCTCAACTCCTCTGTCTTCCAAGTTGTAAAGTTCACTTCCTACATAATGTCTTGTGAGTATTGCTGTTGCATTGATTCACCCTTTGTCCTTTGTCTCACAATTTTGTGATTCCCCTTTACTTCCCCAAATCAGACAAGCATATATTCAAAGCACAGGGTACCAAAAAACCCCCCAAAAAACCAACAACAGTGACAACAGGGGATAAACCAAAGGGGAAAAATGAAAGAAAAAGAAATAACTTCACACAGTACATTTAAAAAAGAAAAAAAAAACCTTTGCTTCCAAATCTCAGAGTTTGTTTCTATTAGTATCGTTTTATATGGTCATGTGTACATAGCTATTAAGCTATATTTTGATCCTCTACTAGGACTCTCCTAGACATATACCAATTATTACAAATGAGGAAATTGGTCATAAATGTTTTACTAAGAATAATCTCTTAATGTGCTGTCAGTTTTATTGAGCAAGTAGTCACTAGTGGTGCTCTTACAGGCTTTTCTGAGTATTTTTTCCATTCTTCTTAATGGATGAGTAACATTCCATTGTGTATATAGATACCACATTTTCTTGATCCATTCATCCATTGAGGGACATCTGGGCTGATTCTATACCTTGGCTATGGTAAATAGTCCTGTAATAACCATGGTTGTGCTGGTGGCATTACTGTATCCTGGTTGGTAATATTTTGGGTAAAGTTCAGGAGTGGAGTTGCTGAATCATAGGGTAGTTTTATGTTTAATTTTGAGGAACCTCTACACTACTTTCCAGAACAAGTTGAATACGTTTACATTCCCACCAACAGAGTAGTAGTGGTACCTTTGGGCTGCATACTCAACAGCATCTGTTATTGTTTGTTTTCTTGATAATGACTATTCTAACTGGGGTGAGGGGGAATCTCAGTGTTGTTCTGATTTGCATTTGCTTTATGGCTAGAGATACCGAACATTTCTTCATGTGTCTATTGGCCATTTTCACTTCTTCTGAGAAACCTCTCTTTAGCTCAGAGACAAAAGACCCATGTTTTCTCTTATACGTGGAAGCTAGATTTAGCTTACAAACTCATAAACAAATACATTGGATGGTATGCACGTGTATACAAATGTATTAACTGAAATATGGTAGCTTCAAGGGAAATATCAAATAGTGTAATTCCTTAGAAAACCAAAATCAAAGTTCAACAAAATAAGACCAGAAAGTGGATACTGAAGAGGGAAGGGGTGGGGTAGGGCCAAAGAGAAAGGGCTGGACAAATGAAGAGGGAGGATATAGATTAGAATCCACTGGATATCCTACAAAATTAAAAAAAGAGTGAGGGAAAGAGTGGATAAAGAAGGGTTGGGTAAGAATGTTGAAAGGGGTGACAATCATCAAGATATATTACATTTATAAACTGCTTTGTCAATGGCAACTCCTTTGTACAACTAATTAAAAAATCTAGAAAAAAACAGCCACATCTACTATACCATGTGCTAGCTCTTCAGCTTCTGTTTCTGATAAAGGTGTATCTACATCATGTACATTGAGCAGATGTACTGCAAGATGCAGATTTGCTGCAAGATGCAGATTTGCTCTAATACTTAGGGCTCTTCTGTTGCTGCCACTGGGGAAAGTAGGTCTGTCTCAACTGATGTGGACAGATCCACTGGGAGACCTATATCAGTACACAGACTGAAGGCTCTTCTGCAGGTCCAGCTAGAGGTTCATCTGTCTGAGATGATGTGGGCTCAGCCATCTTGGTATCCACAGCAGTAGTAATACATGCTGGTTTTTCTGTTGCTGCCACAGCTGGAGAGAGAGAAAGGTTTATTTCTAATGATGAGGGCATAGTCCACTAGATCCACAGCAGTTGGCATCTGGGATTGGCCAGGAGGCATCAGAGTGTTTTCTGGATCTCTGTTGTCCTGGTGTAGGCTGCCAGGTGCTAGCTGAGGGTCCCTCTAAGAAAATGGCCAGAAATCCCATTGGGGTTAGGGTCCAGGGTTGATCCAGCATCTACAGATGTCAACCAGTGGCTCTCTCCAGGATCAGAAGAAACTAGAAAACATGATGCTTTCTTCCTTATCTCTGGACAAGTGAGCCAGCTGTGGCCAACTCTGGAATGTGGCTGCCTGGATACCTGGATTCAAAGTTCTCTTGAGTCTTTGTCAAGGATGGGGTCACCTCTTGCAGTGGTATTGATCTTTTTACAGCAAAAGGCAAAAGGGAACAACACTATCTGCAAACAGCTCCAAGAACCAGTGTTCTGCCTGGTGACTATAATCTTAGTCCCTCAGGAGGCTGAGATCTGAGGATCACAGCTCCAAGCCAGCCCAGGTGGGAAAGCCCTCAAGACTCTTATTTCCAATTAACTACCAAGAGCCTTGAGGAAAAAAAGAAAAAGAAAAGATCAAGGACAGTGCCCAGTCTGTGAATTCATGCCCCAGGACTTGTACCAAAACCAAAGTAAACCAAACCAGTGTTTCTCCCCTGCACCCTGAGGGTCTCTGTTAGCCCAGATGTTAAAGTATCTACAAATGTGAGGCAAGCATGAACTAAGGATCAGATACTTTGCCTGGCCCTGGAAACACCTTGCTGCATGGGTATCATAGCTTACATGGAAGGCAGATAGGCAAAACTATAGCAATGGAACTAAGAACCTGGCCATCACAAACAGGGTGCTTATAGGAGACTCCAGTATTTAATGTGGTGAGAAGGGAGGTATTCAGAGAAGGAGAAATCCATCAGGACTTTTAATTCATGTTTATTTATTTATTTGTCATTCCTAGGGCTTGATCTCATGACTTAAGCATGGTCCTTGAGCTTTTGTGTTCAAGGCTAGCATGCTACCATTTTGAACCACAGCTCTACTTTTGGTCTTTTGGTAGTTAATTGGAGATGAAGTTTCACAGTCCTTCCTGCCTGAGCTGATTTCAAAATGTGATCCTCAGATCTTAGCCTCCTGAGTAGCTATGATTACAGGAATGAGCCATTGGTACTGGTATAGGACTCATTAAGATGGTGATGTGACAGTTCTGTCCACAAGTACTCTGACATTTGAAAGGATTATTCTAGACTCATAACGATTGTCAAGAGAGATCAACAGCATTGAGAGAGACCCTAAAAGTTGTTGAGTTTCCTTTGCCTCAGCTCTGAATGGGTAAGAGGATACATGCTAGCGTGAGGCAGTTTTGGTTTTTAGATCAAAGGGCATATTCCAGGAGGTAAGTAACAGAATATCAGGATGTAATAATAATTAGACACCCCAAAGAAGAGGCATTCATCCTGCCTTTGGACAGGATCACTGTGCAATATCAAGCACTCACAAGCCTGGATCTTTGCCACTTTTGGCTTATACACAGGATAGCAAATATATGAGCAAATAGAAGCTCGAAAGTTTCCACTGGCATCAGGCTTTCTATACTCTCTCTCTCTCTCTCTCTCTCTCTCTCTCTCTCTTTCTCTCTCTCTCTCTCTCACACACATACACACACACAAACACACATACCATCCAGTCATACTTCTGGCACCCAGGCACAATTCCCATGGGACTCTATAGTCCCCACAAAGATGAGGATGAGATTTGGGAAAGTTTATACTCCTTTACTCAGAGGTGGATGACTAGTCCTTGCTACTCTAGGTGTTTTCTCTTTCCTTCTCGCATTGATGTTGGAAAAATATCCCTGTACTGAGGAAACATGGGTTTGAAGCCAGAGCCTGTGTTGGAGTCTGAAGGCGACCACTCACCTCAGATATAGAGCCAGCGCCATGAAAACCTCCATTGTCCTGTTGAGCGTCTGGTGCTAATGTTACCAATCTTTGATTGTTAGAAAGTATAGAAGGAATAGTCTATGATATGAATGTGTTTCCCAAAGTTTATAAGGTTGGTGTTCTTTGGAGATGAGGCTTTTAAAAAGTGTGGAGTGAGAGCTAAAAAGGTGGCTCAGTGGTAGAGTGCTTGCCTCGCATGCATGAGGCCCTGGGTTTGATTCCTCAGCACCACATAAGCAGACAAAGCTGGAAATGGTGCTGTGGCTGAAATGGTAGAGTGCTAGCCTAGAGCTGAAGAGCTCAGGGACAGTTCCCAGGCCCAGAGCTCAAGCTTTATGTCTGACCAAAAAAAAAAAAAAAAGTATTGAGTGAGCCAGGTGCTGGTATGCCTACTCAGGAGGCTGGGATCTGAGAATTGTGGTTCAAAGCCAGCCCAGGCAGGAAAGTCTGTGAGACTCTTATCTCTAATTAACCACCAGAAAAACAGAAGTGGTGCTGTGGCTCAAGTGGTAGAGCACTCATCTTGAGCTAAAGAGCTCAGGGACAGCACCCAGGCCCAGAGTTAAAGCCCCATGACTGACTAAAATAAAATAAAATAAAATAGAAAAATAAAAAGTATTGAGTGAACATTACACGAAACCCTGATAATGGTGAGCCAGAGATGGAATTAGTGGGTATATAAGAAGAGTAAGAGAGATCTGAGCTTGCACACTTGTGTGCTTTCTGGACATAGGATGGTGTTTTGCCATGTAAAGATGCAGCATGAAAGTCTTCATCAAAGGCTGACAACTTGGTGTACCTCCTAGGCTCCAAAACTATGAGAAATAAATAAATGTCCTTTATAAACTACCAAGTATGTGGTATTTGACATGTCATAGCCACACAAAAGAGATCAAAACAGAATACAAGAAGTAAAGGGTACATGAAATATACTTAGTTGCTTCTCCTGTCCTCTGATGCATATTAAATATTTATGGTCAACTTTCCTCAGATGATTAGAATGTGGCACCATTGGGTCTTGAGTATTGCATTCCTGCTAGACTCTACGAGGATGACATTCCATCTCCAGAATTACCCTTTTCACTTCTCTAATGATAGCCTTCCCTTTCAAAGAAAGGTAACTAGGTTCGCTGTTGCTACTGTCATCTACTTAAAGAAACTTTTGCTCCTGATAACCTAGACAGACCATAGTCTTCCAAGTGGCAATTGCTTTGCTCTTCCCAGACCACAAAGGAACAAAAGTAGACCACAGAAACCTCCATTTGGCACGTATAAGGAGACAGCTATGTGGGTAAGCTTTTTTGTGATCTTCTGTCATCGCTGCATTCTTCCTTGCCTTCATTAAACTCTTTGGTCACGCAATGGACATATGATGTGTCTCAAGTATATGATTCAGATGTGGTTCTGGTTATAGAAGATGAATCAGACAGTCCTGGAATTCAAGAAGCTCCGAGATGGAGAGCAGATGGACACATACGCAGACAATTACACAGCTCTGAGAAAGTCCTAATGAACTGAAGAAATGCAGAAGAGGAAGAATTACTTAAGAGAGAGGATACCTTCCTGAAAGCTTGAGTCCTTAGATGTTAAATAAATAGATCATGAAGCTAGGGGAGGGCCAATTAGAGAAAAGGCCCAGGATTACCAACAGCAGAGGTGAGACCCAGTGTGCATCCTAGGGAGCTCCATAGCATTGATGATATTGCCAGTGTGCACATTTTAAGAGAATGTTTGAAGTGAGGGGTTTTTTTTGAAAGAAAGTTTGAGAAAATGAGGCTGAGAATTAAATAGACACCCGTTAATTTTTTTCAGTGGATGGTGAGCCTGGAAAAGTGTCCATTGACGAGGAAGTGTATAATCAAATGTAACTAAACTTATAGCTAAAGTTTTTCAAGGACTTACCATGTGTCAAGTATCATTTTTAAGAATATCACAATAATGAAGTCATTTCATGTAGTCCCCTTTGACATGGAGTGGATGATGGGCCTGGAAAGGGTAATGATGGAGGCAGAGACACCATCAGAAGCAGGACTGATTGGATGGAGCGAGGTGAGGAGTCAAGGCTCCTCCAGCTCCACTGGAGGTTCAGAGAATACAGTTGTCTTCCTTATCAGTGAAGGATAGGTTCAAAGACCCACCGTGCATGCCTGGAGTTGTGGATTGTACTAAAGCCCACATGTGTTATATATCTTTTCTAACATACATGCCTAAAATAAAGTTTAATTTTAAATTAGGCACATGAGAGATTAAAAACAAGAGTGCTAAAACAGAATAATTATCGCAATATACCTACAACAAGAGTTACACGTGAAGGTGGTGGTCTCCCTTCTCTCCAAGTGTCTTATTGTGCTCTAGTTCTCATGACTTCATCAGATGATCTTTTTTCTTGCATTGCATTTTACTTAAAACAAGAATGTGATAGCTTCTCTTTGGGAGTTTTAAATCACCATTATCACTTAGGGGCCATTATTAAAGCCCCAAAGGATTATTCAAACATGAACACTGTCATGATAGCCATCAGTCCATCTAACAGCTAACATGATACTAAGTGACTAGTGGGCAGGTAGCATATACAGTGTGCATACACTTACTGAAGGATGTTTCTGTCTTAACTGGGATGGAGAGAAAGACAACACAAGACTTTTCTACGTTATTCAAAATAGTACCCAGTTGAGAACTTAAGAATTGTTTATATAGCTAGGCTCTAGTGGCTCATGCCAGTAATCCCATCTACTTAAGAGCCTGAGATATGAGGACAGAAAAGTCTATATAAGACTCTTATCTCTACCAAAAGTGGAGGTGATAGAGTGGTACAGTGCCAGCCTTGAATGAAAAGGCTTAGTCAGCGCACAAGGTCTTGAGTGCAAGTCTCAGTGTTGACATAAGAGCAACAAAACAATCAAAAAGTATTTTTTACATCTGGAATTTCCATTTAGTGTATTGGACCATGGTTAATGACAAGGAACAGAAACTAGAATCTTGGAAAGTGGAACTGTGAATGAGGGAGACCTGAGGACTGGCCCAGAGAGAGCAGAGGGCAGCCACAGGGGGCAGGGGTGATGTGTTTCTCTAGGGAAGGTTCTACACAGCAGGCAGCCATGCCTGGAATGAAGTAGAGTTGTCCTCCTGGATCCTGAATCTGGAAATTTTTATATCTTCCCTACATCTTGCCTCTCTACTGTGGCTTTGCTCTTTCCTAGTTGGCGATGTTTCCCATTCCAGAAATTTCTGTTCCACACTTTTATATCTTTCACTCTTGATGCTCTGGCAACTTGATAACTGTAGAAGTAGCAGACTGCTGAAAGCATAGCTGAACAGAGGTCCATGGTTAGGATGCCCCCTGTGGACATGATCCTCTGTTGTGCCACCTTTGATACAGCCATCCATAGCTTGGGCTTCCCTCCTGCTCCTTACCAGACCAAGTGAGGAGTTTAGTATTTTGAGCTGTAAGTATACTTTTAAGCTTTAAGTATATGAGGCCCTTGTCTGATGCATAGCTTAGTAAAGATCTTCTCCCATCCTGTGGGTTATCTTCCAAGCTATGTCTTTTGCCATGTAGAAACTCTTCAGTTTGATGCAAGTCCATTTATCCAGTCTTTGATTTGTGGTGATTCTGGGTCTTTACTTAGGAAGTTTTGACCTGTGCCAAAGAGCCATAGTGTTTCCCCTATCCCTTCCTGTAATATTTTGATGGTATCTGGCCTTACACTGAGGTCCTCAAAGAAACAACAGCCCAATTAACAAATGGGTTAAAATGTTAGACTTCTTGGAAGAAGTAAGGACAGCCAACAGACACATAAAGAGACATTCAACATCTCTGGCCAGAAAAGAAATACAAATCAAAACAATATTGAAAATTTACTTCACCCCAGTTAGAATGGCCATTATCAAGAAAACTAACAATAACAGATGTTGGTGTGGACATGGTCAAAAGGGAAGACTACCACACTGTTAATAGGAATAAGAACTTGTTCAACCACTCTGGAAAGCAGTATGGAGGTTCCTTAAAAGATTAAATACAGAGCTTCCCTATGACTCAGCAATTCCACTCCTGGACATTTATCCAATAGACCACAAACCAGGCCACCCTAAAGCTACCAGCACAACCATGTTCATTGCTGCATTGTTTACCATAGCCAAGATATGTAATCAACCCAGATGACCCTCAGTAGATGAATGGATCAAGAAAATGTGGTGTGTATGTATACGTACATATATACATATTTTATACATATGCAATAGAAATCTATACATACATCAGAATAAATGCTGTTGCTCCAACAGTAAGGCAATGGAAAGTCTTGGAAAAAATTACATTAAGCAAAGTAAGTCAGACCCAAGGAAACATAGGTTGTGTAGTTTCCCTCAATTGTAATAATTAGAATGTACCTATGTGTCTACCAGTAAACACAATGGATGGTACAATTGGACATAAATTAAACAGGACTATAAACACAGTAAGACTAAAGGAGGATATTCTTAGGAGAGGATCACAAGGGCTCAATAGCTATGTGCATATGACCATATAAAATGATGGTTCTCTAAATAAATTCCAAGAAATGGAAACAAGAGGTTTTTTATTTTACTTATTTTACTTTTTTGTTTTGTTTTTCCCCTTTTGTCACTGTTTGTGACTTCTATATTTTTGTTTTGTATGTAAGTTTATCTGTTTTTGGGTGGTAAGGGGAAGTTCAGAAATGGTAGGACAAAGGATGAACAAATGCAGCAGTGATACTAGGCACTAGGTTGAAAATGAACTATACAATTTAGGGGAAAGGTGTGTCGGGAGGGAGAAAAAAACCTGTAGAAAACTAGGGAAGAGGTGACACTGTTCAAAAAGAAATGTACCCAATACCTGATCTATGTAACTGTAACTGCTCTGTACATATCCTTTACAATAAAAAAGAAAGAAAGAAAGGAAGGAAGGAAGGAAGGAAGAAAGAAAGAAAGAAAGAAAGAAAGAAAGAAAGAAAGAAAGAAAGAAAGAAAGAAAGAAAGAAAGAAAGAAAGAAAAGAAGAGCAATTGTTTCCACACGTTGCCAGTGCCTGATTGGCCAGCAGAGGGCAGCATCGAGACATTAACTTCATGGTTAGAAGCAAGCGCAGGCTTGTAAGCTTGTTGGAGGCTTTAACCTTTAAAACAATCCCCGCTCCCCATCCCCGCCCCAGCTCCCCCTGGCATATGTGGGCTGCCCTAAAATGAGCAGGTGATAGGAATGAAATATTAAACAGTTCTGTTCTGCAAAATGAAAATGAGTTATCCTTTAGCATTTTATCAGTTGATGACACATTCTTCCAGCTTTAGGAAGATTTTCTGTGAGCGAGTGAACTCGTTTGCCACAACAGTCTCCAGTCCTGGGAAACCAAAGGCTGCCGGGAGGTGGGGGGTGGGGTGGGGGAGGCCCCACTAAGTAACAGTGAAGAGGCGCCTGGGAGATGGAGGCTGAAGCCTGCAGGAAAAGAGACTGAGAAGCCAGGACCTGGGAACGAGGATGGGGATGCAGATGCAGATGCCTTGCTTAGGGATGCAGAGGATGCAGGCATATTTCAGCCAGGCCGTGGAATGGAAGGCTCTCCTTGGAAGGCAGCCCGAGGAGTGAAGCTGAGAGGGCAGGAGGTGAAGAGAAGCAGGCAGGCTTGCTCTTTGCACAGGTGACAGGTGTCTTCTTCTGTGCCTCTCTTTGTTAGAAGGGATATGGGAGGAGTGATTAGCATTTTCTTTGTCCTTCAGAATCTCGACCAGCCAACCACTTCCCTTCTCAGCTCTCCTTCTGTGCGGTTGCAAATCCCTGAACACAGCAAGAGATAGAACATGGACCCGAATCTTTTCCTATTTGGAAGAAGGGAAGGGATGTTTTTGTCTCCATTTTCTGTGTTTCCAAGGAGTGCATGTCAGGGCCAGATTCCCCCACTGGGACTGGCTGGCATCGATGCTCTTGCAGAAAATGAGCTTAGGTATGTCTCTGCTCCAGTCCCCAGGCTGTCAAAGGCAAATCAGTTTAAAGGGCACAGTCCACAGAGACCAAGAGAGTACAGCAAGCCTGAGCGGCAAGAGCCAGGAAGGAGGCTGTCTTGTGAGGTTCTTTCTTGAGCCCGATTAAATGATAAGATTCCATGCTGCTAGGCTTTCTTTCTTTACAGACAGTATTGATTCTCCTCTCTGGATGATTACACACCAATCCCCAATTTTACTGATACTCATGGTCTTGTGTGAATGAACGCTGGGTTGTATGGTAACCATGAGCTCTGTGAAATGTCCAGTGATGAGAAATTTGGATTGGAAGTGAATTATTTTTTCAGTCCTATTAGTGGTACTACATTAGGCTGGATGAATCAAATTCCTACCAGACACAGACAACGGAGAGAGAAGAGAGGAGTCCAGAGGAGAACTGGACTCCTGAGGAGAGGGGAGCCAGGAGGAGCAGTCCTGAGGAAAGCAGTCTAGAGGAGACTGGGAGTCCCGAGGAGAAGAGCAGGTAGAGGGAGGTTAGAGGAAGAACCATTAATGCAGAGTTACTGTCGGGAGAAGAGGAGAATGAGTGGAGGAGAGAGGGCAGGAGGGGAAAGCCTGCTGGAGAAGAGCAGGGCAGGCCTGTGAGAACAGGGCAAGCCTCGAGAGGCCATTTGGGCCTCTGTGAAGAGCCATTCGGGACCTCCTTTGGAGGCCATTTGGGACCTTCTCTGGAGGCCATTGGGGGCCTCCCTCTAGAGAGGCCTGTGGAGAGGCCCCTCCCGGAGCAGAGCAGAGCAGGCAGGCCTGTGGATTGTGGAGAGGCCTGCAGAGGAGGAGGAAGGGAAGAAAGGGAAAAGCCTTCCCCTTTGGAGGTTTGGAGCTTTGGATGTGTCAGGTTTGGAGGTTTGCAGACCTACTAATAAAGGTCAGGGGGTCAGACTGCCTATTGGAGGCTTGGAGGTTTGGTGGTCAAGGCTGCTCTTGGTTCTGGGTATCTAGCCCAGGACAAGGTAGTCTCAAGACCCTTTTCTGGAGTAAATAAACTTCTGTCCACCTTTCACTGTCTGTGCCTCGATGGATTGTCTCGCAGGTCATGAGGTAACTACTTCAGCCTCTCCAGGCTTTTCAATGACCAATCTGTCTCCTCAGTCAAGACACACAGTGGCAGCCCATCACTGCTAGAACCAACTGTAGCATTAGATTCGGGTAAGGATCTGATGATACCTTTTTCATATAGGATGCTTTTTGGAGCAACTAGTATGCATCTTCAGCTGGTCTCATAGTAATGCTGTCAAGTAAGTACTGCAAATTCTGACTGACTAGTGAGGAAACGGAGGCATGCCAAAGTTAACCAACTTCATCCCAGTCCAGAGCTAGTATAAGAATGTAAGATGGTGAGATCTGAGGATCTTGGTGTTTGAAGCCAGCTCACTCAGGAAAGTCCATGAGACTCTGATCTCCAGTTAGCCAGTAAAAAGCCAGAGGTGGAGGAGAGGATCAAGTGGTAGATTTAAGGTTTATTGAAAGGAAATCGATACATGGTTCAGGCAAAAAAGAGTTTATTAGGAAGAGAACAAACATGGAGTTAAGAAGCAGGTAGAGAGGAGGTGTGGCCACAGCGGATGCAATGAGACCTCAGCATCTGGGAACCTCCCACAGTCTGACAGAGGCATGCTCTGGGCATGCTCTGGGCAGCAGGTGCTGGGCGAGGCTTCCCGCATGGAAAAAGGGGGGAGGGAAGCCTGTGTGCAGACTGTCTGTGAGAAAAGAGGCCTTCCCTGGTGGACCTAGCATTTTGGGCCTCTCACAGTTATAAAGTAAAAAGGTTGTCTTTGGCTACTTGCTTCTGCAAGGAATGTCAACATTAGGGGTAAAAGGTGGAGTTGTTGTCCCATTCGGGTGAAGGAATCAAGTGGCAACTGTTCCTTGGTGGTGAACAAGTGTATGTGTCCTTGGATAAGATCTGAAAAAAATCTTACAATCCAGGGTTGAGCAATAAAAATTATTAGAGAGCACATACTTGCAAAAGGAAGGTAAAATGCTAGCCTTGAGCTGAAAAAGCAAAGGGGCAGCATGTAGGCCTTGCGTTTAAGCCCCAGTACTTGTGCAAAACAAAAATAACAAAATCCCAGACGCTTTGAATGATAAGCAGGTAGCTTGTATCTCAGCGTTTCCTCAGCTGTGTTACTATTATCATGGAGTTCACTTCTATCTGCTCACTTCATCTCTTGGTGAATTTCAGCAGTGCTCTGCTTGGTGATTTATGTATGATGTCCACATCGTCAACAAGCTCAGTACTCAAATCTTAATTGACTTTATGCTGCTTTATTGAAAAAAAAGATGTACAAAGTACTTAACAGTTTTTTTTTTGCTAGACAAATGTAGTATGTGAAGTACATTTCTAAAGAGAAGGGAAAAACATTATTCTAATTCAAGACAAATATTCCCATGGAAATCTACAGATTCGACTCACTAATGACCTCCGGAGAGTGAGAGGATCCATCGAGGCACAGTGAAAGGTGGACAAACGAAGTTTATGTGCACTATTTACACCAGACTGGGGTCCTGAGACTGACTACCTTGTCCTGGGCTAGATACCCAGAACCAAGAGCAGCCTCGACCGCCAGACCTCCAAGCCTCCAACAGGCAGCCCGACCCCCGACCTCTATTAGTCGGTGTGTGAACCTCCAAACCTCAGACCTCCAAAGCTCATACTTCCAAAGCTCCACACCTCCGTGGGGGAAGGCTTTCCCCCTTTCTTCCCTTCCTCCTCCTCTGCAGGCCTCTCTGCTCTCCACAGGCCTGCCCTGCCCTGCCCTGCTCCGGGAGGCGCCTCTCCACGGGCCTCTCTAGAGGGAGGCCCCGGATGACCCCGCGAGGAGGCCCCGGATGACCTCCGGAGGCGGCCCCGAAGGCCTCGAGGCCGCCCTGCCCTCACAGGCCCCGGCAGGCTTTCCCCTCCTGCAGTCTCCTCCTCCACTCCTAGTATTCTCCTTGTTGCTCTCCCTTGCTCCCTCAGGGCTCCCGGTCTTTCCCTTACTCTCTTCTCCTCAGGGCGCCCGGTCTCCTCCGGACTCCTCTCCCCTCGGGACCGGGTCACCTCCAGACTCCCCTCTCCTCCCTCTGGACTTGTTTCCCCCAAACCTTCTCCGGGGCGCGTGCAGCCTCTAGCCACCAGACAGGCCGCACCCCTCCCCACTAATGGTTTCTAACTGCCATTCATGCTCCTCCCCCAAGCTGCCCCCTGTCCAATCCCAATAGGCAGCTAGCCATGTGGGGCTCGATGCCCCACCCCCTCCAGCAGCACGCCCCGCCCCGTTCAGCGGCAGGGCACGCCCCTCCAGCGCACACCCAGTGGGGCGGGGCCATCAGCCTTTCAAGGCCCTGCTCTGTCTGCTGGCCGGGTCTGTGGAGAGGTGAGCCTCGCCTCTTCATGCTCCGCCCCCTCCAGCAGGCCGGACCATGGGCCCCATTGATTAACCAGGCCCCACAGGTTATTACAACTCCAAGTCCAATTCATATGTAATAAGGACTGAGTTCTAGTAGGCATATCACTAATTCCTACTTACAGATAAGTCAAAAGTTTAAATAGTCATCTGCAAACCCAGTTGTGGGTTAGTGGAAGTGCTTCTGATAATTAGTATATGTCTAGAATAGTTCCAGCAGAGGATCACAATCGCTCAATAGCTATGTACTCATGATCTTATGTAATGATGCTAATCGAAATGAGCTACAAGATATGGACACAAGAGTTTTTTTCCTTGGTGTACTATATGCAGTTATTTCTTTTTTCCCTGTTTGGCTTACCCCTGTTGTCACTGTTTGTGATTTAGGTACCCTTTATATTGCATATACGCTTCTCTGATTTGAGGATGGGAAGAGGAATCACAGAAATGGTGAGCCAAAGGACAAAGGGTGAACCAATACAACAGTGATACTCACTAGACACTAGTTGGAAATGAACTTTGCAACTTGGGGTGGGGCAGAGAGTTAGGGGGAGGGATATAGCAGGAGAAAATGAGGCAGGGGCTAACAAAGTTCAACAAAAAATGTTACCTTTACTTATTTTATTTTATTTATATTACTTGTGAAACTGTAACCCCTCTGTGTATCATTTTTACAAAACAAAACAAAACAAAACCCTAGGCCCAACTATATACATGAGTTCTAGCTCCTATAGAAAAGGAGAAAGGAGGGCCCAGTTGAAAGTGAGAAGCAGGACTCACTCTTCAGGAAAGAACATTGAATAACACAAAAGACTCTCACCAGATATGTGAGTGTTGCCCATGAATTCCACCCACCATGCCCACAAAATACATTCTGTGGATACCCCTTGTTTGAGAAGATATACAATCCTAACAATGTATATCATGCCACTGCAGATCTGTAAATATCATTCAAGAAACCTTACAACACAGTAAGATACAGAGTTATGTTCAAAGGGAGAGGAAGAATAAAAGGGCTTCTGGAAGCGTGTCACTGAGTCAGAGATTATACCATCCTGGCTGAGTTTCACCGTATCATTTAACTATATGTTATTGCCTATGGCTGTCTACACAAACACACATCTAATAAATGTTTGCATTGTGAGCTGCAATCTGTATGTAGGCCTTGGAATAATGTGAACTCTGTACTTATCATTAACAGGCTTGTGGGGTCTTTCTAAAGTCCTGAGTCAAGAGAACACCTTAGACTTGGTTTGGGGGATGTATCTGAGTCCAATAATCTCGAGACCAACTACTCTGCCCATAATTAAATTGAGCTGATCAACCATCAGCAACCTTTGGCAACACATAAACCTAGACAGTCCTCTTTGTCCTGGAGTGTCCTCTACAAGATGGAGCCCTTCTTAGAGGTGATGAAAGGAGAATCAGAAAACTCATTACTGGGTCACACTGGAGCTCCTGGCCTGAGAGAGGCAGAGAATCATGATTTCTCAATGTAAATCACAAATCTGATGTGGGAAGAGTTCTAATTATGAGTAAGGCCTTAAATACCCAGAGCTCAGCTTGAAACCTCAGTCAATGGACACTGAGCAGACAATAGGGCTTTTACTTGTTTGTGTAGCAGTTTTATTTCTCAGAAATTGGAAGAAATGCAGTGGGGATTTCTGCTGCAGAAATAGTTCAGATCAGCCGGCCAGGCGCCGGTGGCTCACGCCTGTAATCCTAGCTACTCAGGAGGCTGAGATCTGGGGATCGCGGTTCAAAGCCAGCCTGGGCAGTTAAGTCAGTGAAACTCTTATCTCCAATGAACCACCAGAAAACTGGAAGTGGCACTGTAGCTCAAGTGGTAGAGCACTAGCCTTGAGCTGAAGAGCTGAGGGACAGCACTCAAGCCCAGAGTTCAAGCCCCACGACCAAAAAAAAAAAAAAAAAGAATAAAAGAAATAGTTCAGATCAGCGAAGTAGATATTTAATAATTAGAAAACAACTTGAATGTAAAGGTGGAAACCATCAGAACCATAAAGAAATGTCCAGGTATCGTACTTGGATTAGTGAATTTGAAATTCAATTTTCAAAATATCTTGAAGAAAAAAGAAGGAATGATAGGAGGAAGGAATGAGAGAAGGAAGAAAGGTGATAGGGAAGTATATTTTAACAGGCAAATGTAGACTTGCAAGGAGATTGGCTTTAATGCATTGAAGTGGACCATTTGTATAGTCTGGTGTTAGAGCCAGCTCTATAGGAAGCAGCTCTTTCTCCCTGGATATATTCAAAGAGAATGTTGTTCCCTAGGACTAAGAAATGAATTTAATAACCTCTGTGTTTTATTCTGACCTTGAAATTAAGCTGAACATATATTTAAAACTTCTCTTCCACCTTAGGAGCTCAGCACTGTGTAACATCCTTGGGCCTTATCAGCTGCACCCATGTGGATTTGGCCTGGCTATTAAGGGAAAGGAAGGAGCTGTGTGCAGGGAGAGATGAGACTGTGACCACATTCAGGATTTGTGATTGTCACGCTATCAGAATCTTCAGAATAGCTTGGAGAAAGTCATGTTTAACTTTTCATTTCTGTTTTCACATTTGAGGAAGGTGAATAATAACACCTCCATTGCAGACAGGTTTTGAGAACTAATTTGATATTTCCAAAGTGTTTCTGTAATCCCAAATAAAAGGCACCTGATAAAGGCCAAATAACTCTATATATACACTCTCAAAACATGTCCCTGGTAACAGTCCCTGTCTTAGCTTCTGCCTCTGTGTGTGTGTGTGTGTGTGTGTGTGTGTGTGAGAGAGAGAGATACACCTGAGTGGAAGGTGTGAATAAGGAATCCCATTGTCACTGAGATGGGAACCTTGAAAAATTTGTCTTAGCTTCCTGATTTCCACTCTCACTCATCATAGAACTCCAGAAATCTTCACTGCTGGCCTGGCAAGAGAAAGCACTCCATTTCCCAAAGGAAAGCAGCACTGAGGGTTAGGTTCATAATGATTAATATTAATTGTGGATCACAACACACCCAATTTGCTCTTGATGGCTGAGCTATTTCTTTCTACATGTCTCTGAGCTTAACTTCTTAAGACGAAGTCTGCTTTTGTCCCATTTGGTATTCTAGAGTTTCTGTGGGGTTTGACTGCCTCCATTTCCCACATTCTCCTCTAATGCTTCAACAGGAAGGCTGTGCATAGCTGAGTACAGGGCCCCCCTGGATGGCAATGGGCTTGTGCTTTGCTTGTCTAGGTGACATATGCTACTTGAAGTATCATGACCAATCAATCCTTCCTCTCTGGATCCATCAAAACAGAATACTATTTTGCTATCTCCTTTCCTCTTTCAGCTCCACAAAGCAGCATCGTAGAGCTGCTCCTGGAACTGATATATAGACTTTGAAGTGATGAGTATTCTTCATGGAATTATTTCACTAGGAGGATGAGATTGGGGCTGTTAAAAGCCATCCTTCCTGGACATGAGCTAAAAAAACAACTGTGGCAGAAGAAAAGGAGGCCAGCCCACAAAGGAAATCAGAAATGAGAGACAGGTCTAGAGAGAATTGGGTAACATGGTGGGAACTTTGTGTTAGCCAGACTATAACTTTTCAGTTGTGAAAGTCAGCACCTTACCAGATTATGAGTGAATTAGATTTTGGTCAGTTGCAAGGAACAGAATCTCTATGACTGCTGCTGGTGAGCCAGATAAACTCTTGTATATACATGTAGGTCATAGGAAGGTGATAAAGAGACACAAGAATGGGCTTCTGAAAGCATAGTTAGCAGTATGGCAGAAAGGTAGGTACTGAGATCAGGGGAGCTGTAGAGAGGACACTACGATTAATTACAATATAAATCTATGGTTTAAATAGTTCGAATCTGTAGCATATCACACAGGCTCAAATATGAAATCTTGGCTGCCAGATTATGGTGTCACTAGGAGGTGGAGGAACCTTTAAGAGCTTGGAGGTTGTGTCATTGGAGGTGCATCCTTGGAGAGACTATATTACCTTGTTCAAATTCACCACAAACTATGAACTAGATATTTCCCCCATTTTTGTGATAAGGAAACGAAAGCTTAGTGTGGTTGTGTTATTCTCTGAAGATCTCACAGCTAGAAAAAGTGGTTTTATTACTGTGCAGCTGCCTAACTTATCATCTTCTTAAAACAAGATATTAGGGCCATGGGAGGTCTTTGTGTTCCTATGAAGGACATCTACTTCAGATGCTGCTGCCTCTTCACTGGGACTGGTTGGTAAGGACTATTGGCAAAGGATATTTCCCTCCACATTCATTTCTTTTTATGGGGGGGGGCAGTTGTGGGGTCTGAACTCTGGGCCTGGGCACTGTCCCTCAGCTCAAGAATAGTGTTCTACCACTTGAGCCACAACACCACTTCCAGCTTTTTTTCTTTTTTTCTTTATGTGGTGCTGAGGAATTAAACCAGGGCCTCATGCATGCAAGGCAAGCGCTCTACCACTGAGCCACCTTCCCAGCCCCCACATTCATTTCTGATACTGTTTATTTTCTCCCCTATTGGCTAATATGATGTTGACATTATCTTTATCCCTTTGTTGGCTCTGGCTTTTACAATAAAATACATAGATAGCATAAATTAAATAATAAACATGTATTTCTCCTAGTGCTAGATGTTGAGAAATCCAAGATAAAGGTAGGAACAGATCTGAAGAGGGGTTAAGGTCCACTTCCTGGTTGGTGAGGGCTGCTTTATTGCTCTGTGGGAGGGAGAGAGAAAGAGAGAAATGACAACAAGTAAGAAAAAGAAGAGGAGGGGCTGAGGATGTGGCTTAGTGGTAGAATGTTTGCCTAGCATGCATGAAGCCCTGGGTTTGATTCATCAGTACCACATAAACAGAAAAAGCTGGAAGGGGTGCTGTGGCTCAGATGGTAGAGTGCTAGCTTTGAATAAAAGAAGCTCAGGAACAGTGCCCAGGCCCTAAGTTCAAACCCCAGGAATGGAGGAAGAAGAAGACTAAGAAGAAGATGACGACGACGACGAAGAAGAAGAAGAAGATGAAGAAGAGGAGGAAGAGGAGGAGGAGAAGGAGGAGAAGGAGGAGGAGGAGGAGGAGAGGACTTAGAGGAGAGGGAGAAGGGGAACTATGAGAGTAGGCGAGTAAAAAAAAGAGCAGACAAACAATACCAACAAACCAGATCAGCTCCAACTGAGTGCCGAAGTGGGACACCATGGTGACCTGAGGAGAGTTGGGAGACATGAGGCATGACACAAAATGGTGCCTGATCTTGTCGGGGCCTAAATAGGGTCCTGGTCAAGGGGTGAGGTCACAAGGGTCTAAAGGGTCTCATGAATTCATGCCACAGGACTGGCAGTCCAGTAATCTATTGTCCAAGTCCTGCCTCTAGAACTCAGGCACACCCATCATCTGGGAGTGGGACTTCACCTTCATCCACCAAGAGACCAAGATGGTGCCAGTTAGACCCAATTCCCTATCATCTACCACATGGCCAGGATGCTAGTTAGACAGTATCTTCATTTCAGACTGACATAATCACCTACTAAAGATTCCATTTCTTAATACTGTTGCATTAAGGATTAAGATTCAACAAACCCTCAAAGTACAGCAACCTCTTTTTTTTCTTTTTAAATTTTTTATCTTTTTTTAAAATGAGTTTTTTTTATTATTATCAAGGTGATGTACAGAGGGGCTACAGTTACATAAGTAAGGTAATAAGTACATTTCTTGTCAAACTTGTTATTCCTTCCCTCATTTTTCTCCTGCTATCTCTCCCCTCTCTCCCGTGAGTTGTAGGAATCATTTCCAACATATTGTCTTATGTATATCACTCTTGCATCGGTTCCCCATCCTCTGTCTCACCATTCTGCTTTTTCCCCTTCTCTTCCCTAATTCAAATAAACACACATGCAATACCAGAGTACCAAAATCAAACACAGTGACTACAGGGGATATAACAACCTCTTAAAGGTCCTGCCTTCAAATTCCATTCCACTGAGAATGATTCAACATATTCATTTTAGGGAAACAGCCTTCAGTCAACAGCGCGGTAGATGTCTAAAAATGGTGAGTCCTAGACTAACAAGGGATAGTACTAACCACCAAATTATTTCCTCCACACAGAGTTCTAGTGAACTTTTAAAATGTACAACAGAAAATTCAGTATCTAACCATTCCACATAAGCCCTGGACACAGATGATCTGCACTTTAGAATTTGCTAGTTCAAATGCTCAAATGTGGACTTCTGATGCCTCATCAGGAAGCTGAGATTAAAATTTTAAATCTCAGTGTTCACAGGAAAGCAGTCAAGAATGCCATGCCAAATGGCTGCTTTCTGAGGCTTTTTGAAAATGTTTTGCAAGTTTGATGAGAGAAATGGCTCTCCCAGATGGTGGCTGCGTGTGAGGGGCTTTCTCCAGGGTCAGAGGGTATGAAGAAAATCAGGAGTGCTGTTTTGTTTTGTTTTCTGCAGCTGGCCAGGTAGATGGGATAATAAAATCCTCCCAAACAGAAAAAAACAAAAAGCAAACAATATGGCAGGTTTGCACCACTGTGGAGGAGTAGAGAAACCTGGGACCAACATGCAGCTCACACTCCGGGCTCTGAGTCAGCCCTAGGGAAGCGGCTGGTGGCCTCCGGCTTTGTGAAGGAGCCTGAGGTTGCCTAGAAACCCCGAGTACTGCCTGCAATGTTTGCCATCCATCTGTCCCTGCAATCTGAAGGCCTCACTGCTTTGCCCTGTAATTCAGGTACTCTCAAGAATTCTGGGGCTGAGGGATGAAATTAGGCCACGTGACAAGGTCGTGAAACTAGTCCTGGGAGCATTTTCATGTGAAATTTCACCAATAGAATTTGATGAGGTTTAGATGAAGAAAAATAACTAGATTTTTTTCAGGCATTTTAGAAGCCATTTTTTTAAAAAGCTAGATCCCACAGAGCTAGGGAAAAAGAAAAATCTATAAATCAGACATGATTTCCTTTCTACAAAAAAAGCAAGCAAAAGAGGAGCAAGATGCTCAGCATTGTTCCTGCTTTTGTTCTTCAGTTCTGGTCTTTCTTCCTCTTTGGTGGTCTCCACTGCTGGTTATATGGACACAAAACCTAATATGTTGTTGTTGTGTTTTGTTTTCCTGGAAAAGCATACCATGCCATTTTTTAAAGGAAAGATAGGAAAACACTAATTTTTTTTTGTCTGCTCTCTATGACAGAAAATTATTAAGTGGCTCTATTTAACAACAAAATCAAACTTAATGAAGGTAATTTTTTTTCCTCTGAAGACCATTCCAATTCAAAAATCAGAAACAACTATGACATCATTTTTGTCTTAAAAATTGTACCTTATGAGGGTCACTATACATTTTGAATTGAGGTAGAGGAAAAGAGAGGGGTATTTGGTTAAATATGTAGTTTGATCTAAAAAAACCCCTAATAAACCAACATACACACACACATACACACACACACACAGCAGAGTACCTGTGTCTCACAGTTGTAATGCTTGCTACTCAGGAAGCTGAGTTCTAGGGATCAGTTTGAGGCCTGCTAGGCAAGGGCAGGCTATGAGATTCTTATTTTCAACCAATCAGCAAAAAGCTAGAAGTGGAGCTGTAGTTCAAGTGATAGAGCACCAGCCTTGAATGAAAAAGCTAAGGGAAAGCACCAGGCCAGCACAGGCACACAAGAAAGAAAGACAAGGGCTGGGAAGATGGTTCAGTGGTAGAGCACTTGCCTTGCATGCATGAGGCCATGGGTTTGATTCCTCAGCACCACATAAGCAAAAAGAAAATAGCTGGAAGTGGTGCTGTGGCTCAAGTGGTAGAGTGCTACCTTGAGCTGAAAAGCTGAGGGACAGCACCCAAGCCCAGAGTTCAGTCCCCACGACCGGACCCCCCCCAATAAAAAGAAAGAAAAAAGAAAGACAAGAAAAGGAAGAAAGGGAAGTAGGAAGGAAGGAAGGAAGGAGGGAGGGAGGGAAAGAATTAACAAAAACAACCCTAAAAACTAAATAAATGAAAACTGAAGTAAGAACAAACACTTTGCTCTGGAGTCTACATTTTGTATGGTAGTTGGGAACAAACATGATATTTTGAAAGATAAAGGTTGACCCATTGCAACAATGAGATGTACAGGACGTTATGTCTAAAAACGAATTTTACAATTTAGGCCTGGGGTGAGGGGTGAGGTGGGGTGGGGGTGGGGGGAGTGTAATTGAGGAGATGGGAGGGAAGGGATGGTAGGGGAAAAACAAAGGAGGAGCCAATAATGCTTGATAAGAAATGTACTCATTACCTTGCTCATGTAACTGTAACCCCTCTGTACAGTATTATCACAATAAAAAACTTCTAAAAATAAAAGAATAAGATTAGGGATTGGGAAGGTGGCTCAGTAGTAGAGTGTTTGCCTTGCATGCATGAGGCCCTGGGTTCAATTCCTCACACCACATAAGCAGAAAAAGCCGGAAGTGGCGCTGTGGTTCAAGTGGTAGAGTGCTAGCCTTGAGTTGAAGAACTGAGGGACAGTGCCCAGGCCCAGAGTTCAGGTTGGTAGTGGTACCAACAAAGAAAACAAAAAACAAAACAAAACAAAAACAAAAACAGGGATCAAACTTAAGAACTACAAAGTTCCTAGTTGAGTGCAGAGCTCAGAAAATCTTCGCTGTTATTCACCATTTCCTTGGAAACTCAGCTGTGGAGGAAGAAAACATAATGTGGACATCAAAGCAAGTGTGTGCTATGTAGTGTAGCTGACAAGAATTAGCCTCACACCCAGGAAAAGCACCCAAGCGCACATCCTTTTCCTATGTGTGCAGGCCAAGTGTGACCAAGGTTTTGCATACATATGTATAAGGTGACAGAGTCCTGGGCTTCTGAGCTTTACACTGAGCAAGACAACACAGAGGTCAGAAAAAAGAAAGACAATTTTTGAGCCAACCTCACCTTAAGTATAAGAGTGTGTTTTTGTTTGTTGTTTGCTGTTTGCAGTTCCTTTGGATTCCAGGAAAGACAAGACTAATCAGTAATCTTCCTTCCTTGTTTTTGTGTTGTTGTTGTTGTGTTGCTGGTCCTGGGGCTTGAACTCAGGGTCTTTGTGCTTTCCCTGACCCTTTTCACTGAAGACTAGTGCTCTAATACTTGAACCACACCTTCACTTTCAGCTTTTTTTGTAGTTGGAGAAAAGAATTTCAGGACTTTGCTGCTCTGGCTGGCTTCAAGCTATGATCCTTACGAAGTAAGGAGGTCAGGTCTGGCTAGCACCATATTGCCTACATGGTGGATGGTAGGGTCTGGCATCTTGTCTTCATGCTGGGGGAAGGAAACTCCCCCGCCCATCATCTGCCTCCCAGGTAATGGACATGCCTGGATCTCTGGAGACAGGAGTGGGCACTTGGATGATAGGTTACTGAAGCTGTCAGTCCAGTGCTTGGGACTGGGAATTCCCTTTGCACCTGCCCCCTGTGCCAACCCTATTTAGGCCCGGACCAGCTCAGCCATGAAGATGCCATGCCACATGTGTCTCCGTGATTGTCACCTGTGTCCTGTCTCCTGGCTCGTCTCCAGTCATCATGGCACCCCAATTCAGCTCTCCATTGGATTGTTGGTATTGTTTTGGTTCTTTCTTTCCTCTCTACATGCTTCCTAGCTGTGTAATATGTATTTGGGGGCTGTAACTGAAAGGGTCTCTTAGGATAAAAAAGCCCCTAGACCAAGCAAGAAAACTGAGTCGGGAATTTAACCTCTTACCCAGAACTAAGGAATACAATAACCTCTTACTGGGAACTGAGGAATGCAGTAACAGGTAACTGCCATTGTAAAAGTCCCCTATTTCAAAAAAGTTGATGCTATCATATTACTGGAACTTTGCAGCTTGCACCTGCTCATGGTTTTTGCCTTCATAAGCCTAGTTTATATCCATGCTCAGGTCACAGTGTTAGCTCCCTAGTCTACACTGTGTTCTTGGCTGGTCAGCTTCTGGGCAACACCTCAATAAAGTTCTTCAAACTCTAAGCCCGCGTTGGTGGACTCATTCTCAGACCCTGCAACATAACAACTTGCTGCCTGCAACCTGCTAACTATATAATAAATATTCTAATATTCTATGTTTCAAAATGTGGCTTCTGGGATGATTCACCTTACAACACTTAGAACTCAGCCTTCTGAATAACTAGGATTACAGGCATGAGCCAATGGCACCCAGCTTCCTCCCTCCCTCCCTCCCTCCCTCCCTCCCTCCCTCCTTTCCTTCCTTCCTTCCTTCCTTCCTTCCTTCCTTCCTTCCTTCTTTCGTTCTTTCCTCCCTCCCTCCCTCCTTCTCCCTCCTTCCTTCCATTCCTTCTTCCCTTCTCTCCTTTCCCTCCCTTCCTTTCCTCCTTCCCATTCTTTCTTTCTTTCTTTCTTTCTTTCTTTCTTTCTTTCTTTCTTTCTTTCTTTCTTTCTTTCTTTCTTTCTTTCTTTCTTTCTGTCTTCCTTCCTTCCTTCCTTCCTTCCTTTCTTTCTTTCTTTCATTCTGTCTTGCTTGCTTTCTTGCTTTCTTTCGTGCTTACTTGCTTTTGCTTTCTCTCTTTTTGGGTGTTAATAATAGTTCCAATTGATGTCAAACTCAGGATCCTCCTGATTCAGCCTCCCAAGTGCTGTGATTAAAGGTATGTATAACTACTACCAGGTAGGAGCTTTTTTTTTTCTTACTTTACCTTATCTTACCTACTTTAAGTTCCTTTCCTACTTCAGTCAGTTCTGGGGCTTGCTGATTAAAACCAAACTCACAGGCATGATAAGGCGATAATGCTGGTAAGGGATCTGCAATGGATTATACCAGAGGGCCACCTTTCCAGAGACTGCTGGAGTTGGGATAAGGGGTTTACCCCTTCCCTCCTGGTGAGTAGCTTTCAATCAACAGCCTGTTGTCTCCATTAACCAAATTGCATTTGAACCAGAGTAAAGCACTTTTATTCTTTTATTTCCTTGGCCTTCTGAGCTTCTCATCCTTCCTAGAGGGGCAGCTCTTTCTCAGGAACCCATCCCATTTGTCATGAATGAAGTGGCTTGCTGAGACTCTGAAATGCCTTAAGTTAAGGCAAGGACCTAAATCAATTAGAGAAAAACCAAGCCTTCATGTTTCTGATTTATTCCACGGAAGAGAAACAACGGCTGGGGTAATATTCTCTGGGGCTTTGTCATACACCCTTCAGAAAATTTTCTCTGTCTCAAACAAAACCCGAGGGCAGAAGACACCAAACCACTGTCTCCATCCAGAAAATGAGTTTAGATCGGTTAGGGAACATATTGATTTCCCTTGCTTTCTCTCACAATTTGTAGGAGACCTTCATAATTATTTAAACTTTCTTACCATGTAGACTTGGGTTCTTTCAGACACCAGATACCTGTGGTTCTTATCTTGCTGCTCTCAGTATGGAGGGGCTGAGGGATGACAGATGTTCATTTCTTATCTGGCCAGAACTGCTTTGTGGAAGGAGTATAGGGTAGACAGGGCCTGGTAGAATGGCTCTTTGGATTCAGCTGAACTTTAACCTGGATTTTTAAAAAATGCATATCTGTGGTAGGAACTAATTTAAGAAGATTAAAATTTCAGTAAGGATCTTTTCTGACCACACTGCTGTGATACTAGAAATCAAATATAGAGGAAAAATGGCAAATCCCTGAACAACCAATTGGTCAAAGAGAAAATTAAAGGGAAATAAAAGCATATTTGAGGCAAACAAAAAAAGTCAAAAGAGCAAAATTTATATAATGTTAATTTTATACCTTGAAAGAATGTAAGACATATAAACAACCTAACTTTACATCTCAAGGATACATCAAAATAAGAATAAGTTAACCCCAAAGTCAGCAGAAACTGAAATTAAATAAATATTAGAATAGAAATTACTGAGAATAAGACAAGAAGAACAGTAGAAAAGAGAAATAAAAGATTTAGCTTTTGAAAGTTAAATTAAATGGACAAATCTTGAGGCAGACTACCCAACAGAAGAGATGGAGATCTGGGGGTTAGGGAAGAGAAGACTCAAATAACTTACCAATGAAAAAAGGAACATTGCGACTGATAACACATAAATACAAAGCATCACAAAAGACTACTATTAACAAAAATATATACTGTTAAATTGGAGAGTCTAGAAAAAAGAGAAATATAAAACTAGCCAGATTAAAATATAAAGAAGTGAAAAATCTGAGCAGGTTTACAGTGACTTAAGATTTTGAATCAATAATAAAAAGTTTAGGCTAGTTCATGCCTGTACTCCTAGCTACTTAGGAGGTTGAGATCTGAAGATCAAGTCATCCATAGCAGAAAAGTCTGTGAGACTCTTACCTGAAATTAACTAGCAAAAAGTTGGAAGTGGAGGTATGGCACAAGTGGCAGAGCACTAGCCTTGAATGAAAAAGCCAAATGAGAGTGTAAGGCACTGAGTTCACTACCCCAGTACCAACCCAGAGTAGCCCCAGGACATGATAGTTTTACAGCTTAATTCTAGAAAATATTTTAAAAAGATTTATTGCCAGTCTTTTTCCAACTCTTTCAAAAACTGAGTAAGAGGGAATACTTCCAAATGTATTTTATATTGCTTTGTATTACCCAGATTCTAAGGCCACTGAAGGACATTCAAAAGAGGGGAAATTACAGGCAATATCCCAGATGAAACACAAATGCAATCTTTAATACAATAGTGGCAAACTGAACATTATCATCAGCACATTAAATTATCATCAGTACATTAAAAAAGGATTGTATGGCTTTCTGGGATGTTAAGACATACAAAAATCAATCAATGTGATGCAGAGCACCAACAAATTGAAGGAGAAAAGCCATGCAATGATTCCTATAGCAGAGAAAGCCGGTGAAAATTTACTGTTTTTTCATGATAAAAATTTCTCAACAGGGCCTGGGAAGGTGGCTCAGTGGTAGAGTGCATGCCTTTCATGCATGAGGCCCTGGATTCGATTCCTCAGCACCACATAAACAGAAAAAGCCAGAAGTGACACTGTGGCTCAAGTGGTAGAGTGCTAGCCTTGAGCTGAAGAGCTGAGGGACAGCTCCCAGGCCCAGAGTTCAGGCCCATGACCGACAAAAACAAACAAACAAACAAAACTGATATACTCTCTAATCTGAGATGAAGGCCCTGATGACTCCACAAAATAAGTTATTTATCTGATTTGTGGAAGGGAAGGGAAATAACAAAATGCTGGAACAAGGACAAAGGATGTCTCATTGTAACAATGATACTCAGAAGACGAGCAGGGGATGAGTGGGGAGGGAAGAGAAGGGATAGTGGAAGAAAAACAAGGAAGGGGATAACAATGTTCCACAAGAAATGCACTCATTACCTTACTCATGTAACTGTAGCCCCTCTGTACAGCATCTTCACAATAAAAAGAAATTTTAAAAGTTGTTAGAACTAATAAATGATTCAGTAAAATAGTAGAATATGAAACCCACATCCAAATTCACCTATGTTTTTATACATTAATGATGGCTTCTCAAGATAGAAAATAAAGAAATACCCATTTATTATGCCATAAAATAAGGATAAATGAATTTAATCCAAATGCTGAAATATCTGTATAGTGAAAACCATAAAGTATGAAATTAAGGAAGATACATAACTGAAAAAGCATTTCTTATTAAATATTTATAGTACCCCATCACATTGTGCACCTTAAATATCTATAACACATATTTGCTAAGTATACTTCAATAAAGATGAAAAACTGAAGTAAAACATAATCTTATAGTCACAACTACTTTTTGACCAATAAAAGGAAAGAGAGGGAGAGGAGGTGATAGAGGGAAGAAGAGAGAGAGATAGAGCTAGAGATAGAATGAGAGAGAGAATAGAATGAACTTGATTGCTGATAAATGCACAAATCTTCCAGTAATAACAAAAGCTGTATTTATTGAAAACTTCCACCATGTGAGCATCTAAGTATGTTATTTCTTTCCCTTACATTTCTTAATGAGCTGGAGCTATTGTTATTATTATTTTGATAGATTTATTGGATTAATTAACATAAAACAAACTGCATGCATAAAAAGTACACTTGTAAATTTCAACATGGCTATACACCTGTGCAATCATTCCCACAATCAAGATAATGAGCATATTATTATTCCCTAAAAAGAGCTATTACCATTCAGAGCATTTTATAGATAAGAGTTGATTTCTGTTTATTTTTTCTTGAATTAAACAGATATCATGAGATGAGGGGACCAGGACATGAAGTGACATCAGCTACCGTTTGATCATTTTTGTTCTATACTCACCTTTGCCTATCTGGCTAGCCCTTTTCCTCTCTTTCCTTCTTTCTTCTTTCATCATTTCCCCCTCTTCTCTCCCCTCTCACTTTCTTCCTCCTCCTCCTTCTCCTCCTCCTCCTTCTGCCTTTCTTCTCTCTCACTCTCTTAGTAATATTATTGGTCCCTCACTACAGATGAATTGCTCTATATGAATGTAGCACTGCCCTCTAAGCCAATAGCAATGAAAACTAGCAATGGAAACTGTAACTAATATGTGTGCCAAATCACTCTAACGAGCTATTTATATGCATCATATTTGAAGCCATGTGACCCTGAAGGACTTGGCTTTACACTCAGGCTGACCCAGATTTGAACCATCGTTCTAGCATTTACTGAATGACCCTGGATGATCAAGGCATCTTTTCTCATCTTTGACATCCTCAGTGGCAGAGGGAGAGTAATCATACTTATCACTGAACTACCTTATCACACACATAGTCCATTCATCACAATATTTAATAATAGCAAATACTTCAAAAGTTAGCACTAGTTATTAAAAATTATCATAGCAATTCTGTGAAATAGCATCTCTCTTAAAATTTTAAGAAGAGATGTTTCTTCAAAGGGAAATAAATCAATAAAAATGTGTGCCTCTCAATTTGCCATGCAGAATAATATTGCATATTACTGGAAAGGAATACAGAAAATTGCAAATGGTCAACATCTTCTAATTTCTCTCCTTGTAAGTTCCATTTTAGTTAAAATTTTATGGAGGCAAACATGACTTTTTAGACATTAGTGGTATATGAAAGGAAAAAGTAGTTCTCATCCAATCACCCAGAGTAGGTTTCATTTGGTTTCAACACTGTGCCTGCAGAACATCATCATCATTAAACACATCGGTAAGAAATGTGAAAAACATTTTTTCCAGGTCCTGTGGTCAATACAAAAATCAAGTTAATGAATTATTATTGAAACAGACAGTGAATCTGAATACTGAAGAGATCAGCGGGTCAATACTGGACAGAAATTAATCAGTATAAAAACTGGATTGGAAGAGTGCCAATTTAAATGAATTTTCCTTCTTTTTTTCTTTCCCTACACATTCATTCCATTTTAAAGCATATAAGAAATAATCACTACCAGTGTTATTCATATGTTTTAGATGTCACTGAAACCACATATTAGAAATCGTGGTCTTATAGAAACATTCCAGGCAGTGCACAGGATGTAAATAGCCTACTTGGGAAACATGTTCCATGGCCTTCTATTCATTGAGGAGGGGGAGCCTTCACAAAGTTCTTCTTTGCTCACCCCAACTCCACATGTCTTTACTGACACATCAGGACACATGAGACTTCAGTGAGTCAGTAGATATTTACTCTTTCTTCTTAGTATAAAATAAGCATACTAGGAAGCAGGCAGTATCCTATACACTGAATGCACAAAGGAGAAAAAGCCATAGTCCCTAGCTTTCCAGAGCTGTACTTCGTTAGCTAGGAAAACTAACTTACTCAAATGAGAAAAATAAAACAATAGTATGTAGATAGAAAACAAGCATCATGTGATTGTTATGAAGAATAAATACTTCATAGGGAAAAATTATTTGAGTTAGAGCTGGTGTGCTATGGACTAGAAGCAAAGACCTGGCTCTAGAGCTGGATCTAGGGTCGTATTTCAATCAGGAATCATGTACAGAAAGACAAAAATGAATATGCAGAAAATGGAAAGCCTCATTTGCATATAAAATCCTGCTGATCATGTTTTCTTTTGCTCATCTCTCTCACATCTTCTAATCCACAGCTATCTTGGTACAGGGTTATGAGACCATTGGGTCCCATCTATCATTCAGAGTGGTTGTGCTCATCAACCTTGCATCTTTGTCTCCATGACTGTATCTTGCAGGTCACATAAAGAGCATTTGAAGAGGGGAAAAGAAAATTTGAGGAGGGAACTCTGAGAGTTTTTTTGGTTCTTTTTATTGTGTGTGCGTGTGTGTGTGTGTGTGTGTGTGTGTGTGTGCATTCATCAAATAGGGAAGTTCATTGTCAAATTAAGATTTGCCATATCTATACTTGTCTTTGAGTATATTATGACAAAAATGCTATTTTCTTGATTTTTTTCTAGTTTAGAAAAGTATTACTTCAAAAGTAAAAAAGTCCCAAAATAAAAAAGAAAATAATATAAAAAGTTCAAAAAGTTAACAAACTAATGATATTCATTATGTTTACATTTTGGTTCAATTAATTTAAAAAATGTGAAATGCAGAGCATGGAACTTATGAGCTTCATTTCTGAAGTTATTTCCAATTACTACAATACACATTTTAAAAAATGTATAAAAATTAAAAAAAAATATAATGGGTTGAAACAATAAAAAGATATTTCCTCCTCAAATAAAGTACAAAGCCAGCGTTATTAACTAGTGAGCAGCCCCTCCCAGCATGACTGAGGACACCCTCCATCGGGCTGTGCTGTCTTCACTGTGCTCTTTGGAGCTCCCATACTTGTCTTTCTCAGATAACAAAAGAATAAAAGTCATGGGGAATTTTCCTTGGCGCATTGCTTTGCTCCATGCCTGAAGGGGCCACAAATCTCTTTTGATGGTATTCCACTGACTTGCTAGTATTCAATCATGTGGTACATTGACTTGGAGATATATGTTAACTATGTTTCTAGGAAGAGGAGAGAAGAGGTTTGATAGTGAGCTGGGAAAATTCTGCCTTAGATGTTGGGTGTATGCAGTTAACTGTGTCTCCTCCTGGAATGGCATCTGACTGGCAGCTTTGCAGTTTAATCTTTAGTTACCATCCAGCTAACATCCTATATGCACATACAAGTAGCTTTAGCAACTGTGTATTTTTGTTAAAAAATTCATACAACAGGTATAGAAGTGAGGTGGTAAAATTTTGGAGATGAGGTCCTGCTGGTTCTATTCAATTGGACACTGTCACGGTGGAAAAAGATTACTCATGACAATGATTAATTTTTCCATGAGAAGTGAGTAAGAGTTTAATGGGCAGACCCAACAAATCCCATAATTTCCTCCTTCCTCTGCTTTACATGAGTTAGAGTTCATGTTATTTTGGGGTGGCATTGATTAATAGATTAAAGAGCACATTCCAAGAGGTAGGTAACTGGCTCTGAGGAAGAAGAAAAGTAGGGACACTAAAGAGCAGGCATACATCCTATCTTTGGATTAGATCACTGTATAATGCCAAGCACGCAGAGTCCTGTGTACACAAGACAAGGCAAACACACAAACCAGTTTTCCACTGACAGGTTTTTCTCTGCACACACTATCTAAATATACTTCCTATGCCCAGCTTCTAACAGCTCTAGGGTCACCATAAAGTCCCATTGACTTAGGGTGGGCCCAGAATGGAATGAATTTAAGAAGAGATTTCAAGATCCAGAAAAAGCAGTACAAAAGGCCCCAAGAAGGACAAGGCAGATATTGGAGTTATGGTGTCACAAGCTAAGGCAGGCTGAGGATTGCCAGCTGCAACCTGCACTGACTGAAAGAATCAAGGGAAGTTTCCCTAGAACCTTCTGAGGAAGCCTGGCTCCCTCTCATTTTGGGGTTCGAGTTCACCAAACTTTGAGACAGTGAGCTTCCCAGCTTATGATCATTTGTTACAACAACCCTAGGAAATGAATGCAGTGGAGAGCAGTGACATTGTGGCCATGGCCACAACATTACTGCTCATTTTACAAACTTGGAAGCTGGAGTGGCTAAATTCTTTTTCAGAGCATTTCTGGACATTCCTCAAGAACTCTGGAGAGTGACACACACAGATGTTTTGCCAAAGGTGATAGCAGTTAATAATCTCAATTTTCATTGTCTTTCTGTACCCAAGCCTTTTAAAGTACCCATTCACACTAGGTTTGGGTGTATTTATCTGTTTTCCTTTTGCCAGTGGTTAGTAGCAGATACAATGCAAACAGAGTCTTAGGATGTGCTTGAACATTTGAACTTGCCTTTGTATTGTTTTCAACCTCAATGATTTGTGAGAAAATTTTGTTGTTGTGTGGGAAAGGCTGCTGGAGGATGAGGGACCACAGAGAATGGCCTATCCTAGATTTTCATCTAAATAGATTTTCTAAATCTATCATCTCCGTTTGACTCAAAGACAAGCCTAGCTAAGATGACTGCCACTTGTCCTACCAGAAGAGCTGTTTAGATAACATTATGAATTTTTAAATAGACAGATATTAAAATATAGTTTACTATCAAGTGATTGGTTTAATTAAAAAATATTTTTTACCCCAACAACAAATCCTCAAAGAAACACTGCCCAATAAATAAGTGGGCTAAAGACTTAAAGAGAAACTTCTCTGAAGAAGAAAGAAGGATGGCCAATAGACACATGAAGAAATGCTCAACA
>NW_012267225.1:25640944-25648565 GCF_000151885.1 Dipodomys ordii
CCTGCCCATGTAATTGTAACCCCTCTGTACAGTGTGTTCACAAAAAGAAATAAAATAAAAAAATATTTTTTTACTGTTATTGTAAAGGTGATGTACAGAGAGGTAATAGTTACATGTCAGGTAATAAGTACATTTCTTTTTGAACAGTGCCACCTATTCCCTTGTTTTCTATCTTTAAGTTTAATTTAAAAATACTTACATTTAAAAGGCTATCTAAATGTACATATATGTGTATTATGTATATATATGTATTATGTATATAGTTCCCTTGAATTTTTATCATTAGGTCTTAATAGTTGTTAATGATAGAGCTAGTTTTTGTGCATCTCCCATTATATTTCTTGCCTTAACCAATTTGTCATATAATAATTTACCTCACCAACTCTATACTTTTAAGGGATTAGCTAAATAGATTATACTTTGTTTTTTTGTTTTTTGTTTTTTTTTTTGCCAGTCTGAGTTCAAGCGAACTCTAGGCCTGGCACTGTCCCTGAGCTTCTTTTGCTCAAGGAGAGGGCTCTACCACTTGAGCATCGCTTCCTGCTTTTTTGAGTAGTTTATTGGAGATAAGAGTCTCACAGAGTTTCCTTTTGGGACTGATTTCAAACCATGAACCTCAAATCACAGACTCCTGAGTAGTTAGGATTACAGGCATGAGCTACCAGCCCCACTAGATAATACTGTTTTAAGATACTGAATTGGGGGTGTTTGTTAAGCAGAGATTGCTAATTGATAACAAATGTCGGCAGATCTAACAGAGAAGTTGTAGTTCTAGTTGTCATGGAAAAAAAAAGAACTTGTGAAGAATGAGATTTTCAGTAGGGGGGTATTTTATGTGAGTGGTTTGGAACTTGTGACTCCTCTTCTCAACTCTGTCAGGAAAGAGATTTGAATTAGCAGAGAGAACTTAACTGGATTTAAAACTCACCAAATGAGTAAGTAGGAGCAGTTTACAATTGTAATAGTTTTTGACATATATAGTAAGCTTAGGATAAAATCAGATGGCCCTTAGCATAGCAATATCAGGGCATAATAAAAAACGTAATCAGGAAAGTGTATGTTTTTCATATGAGAATAAACTAGTTTGTTTTGGAAAAAGTAATGTTCAGCTTTAGGAAATTGTGCTAGCTTCATAAACAACTTCTGAAGAAATGAACTCAAATCTACAGATGGAAAGAAGGGACTGGATGAGGTCCTGAGTACACTGCCTTCCCTGAATAACTGGAGTTCACATTATGCCCTTTGCACTCCATACTGAAAGCCACCCTGGACCTAAGGAACTTGGAGCTTATAGGACACCACTATAGCAAAGGATGGAGCTTGTTCCCCACATAAAGAAATAGAATGGGGACAAATGACTGAGAGGGCACATGAAGGACATATGAAGTGAGGGCCAGAGGAAGAAAGAGGTCCAGCAGAAGAGGGAGGGTACCTTTGTGCAGGCATCCTCATTCCCCTGTCTTCATAGCTTTGTCTTCCTTCCCATCTGAGGGCTTATTCACCTATACTGAAGTTAGAAAACACAGGTTTGGGATAAAGACCAACCTCACATACAGACTGCTACTCATTGCAGGCACCAAGGGCTGCAGATAATCTGAGAGGTTTGAAGGAGCTCTCAGTTCATTTTGTATGGTGTATGATGGGGATGAGGGAGTAGAGCATCAGTCGCAGGAACCCCCCTCCACTGAACCTGTGGATTACTAGGCAATATCTCCATTAGTATCAGCTGTCAGAAAACTGCAAGCCCCAGAAATGCTAGGTAGAAATGGAGCCCTCTAACTGAGCTACCCTGCAGCTCAGCACCACCAACAAACTGCCAAGGAAAAGTAATCCACCCAGAGCAAAGAGTGAGGGACTTTGCATAGCCAGGTCAAACCAAGTCCCACGCAGAGTACACACAAATATAAGTAGATCCTGCAGTCAATAAGACCCCGTGGAAATAAGGAAGTGTTCACCAAGATGTAGCTACTGGAAAAATATTTGAGAAATCATTTTAGTGGGTTTCTTTTTGCTTGATGATATAATTAATGCATATTCACATACTTTGAAAAATTCACAGAATAACTGAAAGAATAAATATAACTTGCAATGGTCTTATGGACATATGAGTGTATGTTTATCTTCATGTGCATAGCTACATGTGTAAATAATAAATTTTTAGATGTATTTTCCAAACAAAATTGGAACCATACAATCATATGTAGCTGTCCAATATTTTTTATTTTAATTTAACATGATAGAACAATCACCTTCTACTATCATGTGAGAATATAATCTCAATGACACTATGGTCTCCTATCTTACAAATATAACCTAATAATTTTAGATCATCCCCTGTTTATAAACATTTGTCAGTTTGACTATAACACATTCCATATTACATTACAAATTTCTGTAAGATTTTATTTATATTTTTTTGCGATTAATTACTACAAGGTCTATATATTAGAGCTAAGAATGTGTGTATATTTTAGATGTTTTTATACTTACTGCCCAACAGTCTCCAACGAAGTTCAGGGAACCTCCATGGAGGGGTAGGTAGATGCAGATAACACACTGGGTAAATACTGAGAATGTGCCTTCTAAAGTCTGAAGCCCTGGGTCTGGCTATCAGGCTCAGGCAATGGCTGGGGTATAACCTTAGGCTATTTATAATATCACTGCAGCGCTCAACCTGTTTATTTGCAAAATGGGACCAATAATACAAACACCTAACTTCAAGAATGACTAGAATGATTTAATGAGCAAATATGAAAGGCTTTTAAAGGTTTAAAGGCTATCCAAATGTTAGTTATTTGTATTACTGACATGTTTCCAATTCTTGTTTCCTGTGTAGTTGCCACTTGAAATACAACAGCCATAACCTGATTCTGTGCCGGGCCATGGAGATAAGGACAGAGTAAATGAGGCAGCAGTTCCTCAAGGCTATCAAGAATGGGAGAGGAGGCTTCATGTCTTCCATTAGAAATCCCTGCAGGGAAATTTATGTCTCTCTGACATCTCACACCAACACTGCAGGAACCTGTGGGGAAAAGGGTCACAGAGAAGCACACAACGAGGCTAACTCATTACCATAAGTGTGCTTGGAATTGAAGAAGACAATCAAGTAAGGGCAAATGGGATGAGGACACTGTCTGCAGCTGGCATTTACCTTCTGGGAGATGAAACGGTTCAGCTGAATGAATGGATGTCATATCTGTGTGGACCTGCGTGGACAAATAATGAAATGAAAATACAATGCAAATGCAAACTCCCTTCCAGAAAAAGGGCAGTTTCCCCTCCTCTGCATTTCCAAAGAGCTGGGAATGTGGAGGAGAGAAGACAGTGAGGGCAAGCTTCTGAAGATGCACTGGTCTGTGGAGGGAAGTGAGAGAAAGGGAAGAAAAGGAGGGCAATTTGCCTTATTAGAATCAGACTAAATCTAACAGACTTTCCTTATAGCACTGCCCTTGGGAGTTATTCCTAGCTGGGGAGTATAAACTGGAAACCTGGGGCCTAGGGGTTATAACTACTGTGAAATAAATCCTGGGAAAGAGAAGGGAGGGAGGAGGAAAGGGAGAAAGGAAAAAGAAGAGGGAGAATGAGAATAAGGAAAGAAGGGAAGGGGGAAATAAAGAGAAGAAAGGAAAGAAGGAAAGGAAGAAGGAAGGAAAAAGAAAAGGTGTGTGTGGGGAGGAGACAAAAGAAAGGAAGAAAACTGAAGTTAAGGATCATTACAATGGATACCTTAAAATAGGGTCAGGAGTCTGGGAACTGGAATCTTAATAATCTAAAACTTCCAACATGTGCTATGATTTTAGAAAGAACTTAACTGAGATGTGAGGAAGGATTTGGGGTAGAAAGAGCAGTTGGCCTGAAAATACTCTAATAGATTCTCTGAGATTGTTAAGGATTGCCTAATACCCTGGAATGTTGACTGTAGAAATATCTGAAACTTAAGAAAGGAAGCTCATGGTAATTTTTGGTTCACTTGGGCCCTGCCATGCTGTACCACAAAGCTGGACTTATTTTCTTATGACACTCTCAATACAAAATAGGATCCTAAGGTATAAAACTAAGGATAAATACACAATGATGAGTGTTCCTGAGTATTTTTCAAGGCATTAAAATACATTTCCCTGAGAAATCATTTAATAAAGAGTTATGTTCATTTACTCATTTGATCATTTTGATTGAGGTGACATTTGAAATAGTTCATAAAAGTTAAAAATGAATTAACAAACATACAAGGAAACAATAGGACCACCCATTTAAGCATAATAGACAATTCCGTATTCCAGTGCAGAGTAGTAGAAGAACTGCCTTTAGCAGCTTCAATTCCTTATTGTCTTTGCTTTTCATGCAACCCTTCTCATCTTTTAATTTAATATTTATTACCCCACAATGTATGCTGACTTTCTTCTCATGAACCCCAAGATATCAACACAGGAGGTCTTTCTTTGTTGCTGTTGTTTTTAATGTACTATGTGATTTTTTTTTGTTTCCTTTGTATGTTCTTTCCCCTATGGTATATGTCCTGTCATCACTGTACTTGATTTTGGTACCCTGCATCTTGTATGCACATTTGTCTAATTTGGGGAGAGGAAGGGGAATAACAAAACACTGAAACAAGGACACAGGATGACCCATTGCAACACTGATACCCACAAGACACTATGTTAGAAATGAACTTTACAACTTTGGTAGGGGGGAGTGAGGGAGATAGGGAAGTGACGGGGTAGTGGGAGAACAAGGGAGGGGGTAACATTGCTCGACAAGAAATGTACTCATCACCTTATTCATGTGACTCTGTACAGCATCTTTACAATAAAATAAAATTAAAAAAAATCTTTAGATGAAGCTGGGTGCCAGTGGCTCATACACATAATCGTAGTTACTCAGGAGACTGAGATTTGAGGTTCTCATTTCCAAATAACCACAAGAAAGCAAGAAGTGGACCTGTGTATTGAGTTGTTGAGTCTTCATCTTCAGCACAAAAGCTCAGGGGCAGCACTTGAGTTGAAGCCCCAGTACTGACACAAACAAAAGAAAACAAAACAAAGCCAGGTGCCTGTAATCCTAGCTACTCAGGAGGCTGAGATCTGAGGATCACGGTTCAAAGCCAGCCCGGGCAGGAAAGTCAGTGAAACTCTTATCTCCAATAAACCACCAGAAAACTGGAAGTGGCACTGTAGCTCAAGTGGTAGAGCTCTAGCCTTGAGCTGAAGAGCTGAGGGACAGCTCTCAGGTCCAGAGTTCAAGCCCCATGACTGACAAAAAACCCCAAAAAACCTGACTCCCTGAAAAAAAAGTCTTCAAATTTTCTCTAATAACAAAAGCAGAGAAGCATCTGTTCTATACCAGACATCATAGAATATATGGAATATGTTACATAATATTCCTAACAAAATTATTTAACAAATAAAGCACAGACAAGTGTGATTGTACAAAGGCCAGAATTTTTTATTAACTATAGTTTTTTGCCTTTTTTTTTTGGTTCTGGGGATTATACATTGGATTTTCAGTTTCTTCTGGTAGCCAGTGACTATAGCTATTTTTGAAGCAAAAAGAAATGAAACAGCAATCTAGCTGCCTTTCATTCCAAATACATGGTGCAGTTTGGCAGCCTCACACATGGAGACAAGTGCAGTTTAGCACACACATGCTGAACCAGCAGGGTGAGAGGAAACCAGAATTTTCTTTAAGCAGTTATTCTAAGGGAAGAATTTAATCCTGAATCCAATGCAGTATTGACCATTTATATATAGCTGCATTTTATCTCCTTCCATTTTGTTGTATACATAATATACTCATTTTAGGAAAACTGGAAAATTCTGATAAAAGGAAAAAACTAGCCATCATCCCAAATCTTATGATCCAGAGGTTACTGCTGTATAAATTTTGGATCTTAGAATTTCACTTATGTAGTTATCTAGGTACATATAAATAGATAAAAATGGTACTAGAATTTTCTTTCATACTTGCTAAGTGGGCACTCTACCACCTGAGCTATGCCCCCCAATCTCTATGATCTACAATTAAACCTACGTTTCCTTCCTTCCTTCCTTCCTTCCTTCCTTCCTTCCTTCCTTCCTTCCTTTCTCTTTCTTTCTTTCTTTCCTTCCCAGGGCCTTGTGCTCTTTATTAGCCTTTTTCACTCAAGGCTGATGCTCCTATTGAACTACATGTCCACATGTCCTCTAAACCTTCTCTCAAAATAATGTAACTCTTATATGTTCTAATAAATCTGTGATGTCTATGTTTGTTTTTAGAGTTGCCTAAAGATAAGCAGTCCATTAAGGCAAAGTGTAATTCCTGTGTCCGTGCATATCTTTAGACATGTTGAGGGGATCTGACTTCAACTTCCCCTTTCCCTGGGTATCCTGTGTGATTTTGCTTTGTCTGCCTGCATACCTGCATACCTCTTCTCTGCCCTACTACCTAGTCTCCTTCATTCTCAAAGGGCCTTGCCTTCCCACCTTTTTTCTTTGCCAGTCATAGGGCTTGAACTTTGGGCCTGGGCATTGTCCCTAAGCTCTTCAGCTCAAGGCTAGCACTCTACAACTTTAGCCACAGCGTCATTTCCGGCTTTTTCTGCTTATGTGGTGCTGAGGAATCAAACCCATGGACTCATGCATGAAAGGCAAGCACTCTACCACTGAGCCACCTTCCTAGTCCTCCCACTTTTTAATGTAGAGAAGCTTCCTTGCTTTTCTAGGTCCTTTGCTGTCCCTTGGCCTGGGTAGCCTGGCCTCCATGGTTAAAGTGTCTTCTCCAGAGTCTCTGTGGCCAGAAATAAGGACATTGAGTCAAAGTCTAAGGTGCTCTGCTAAAAACCAAAGGCAGGAGGCACTGAGAGGAAAAGAAGGAAAACTAACAGTGGACATAGTAGTAAGTAACAAAATGTCAACACTCAAGAGTTGTTAAAGCTATCACCAAAACATCAGTATATTAACATTTGCCATAACAAAACCAAAACAAGCCAGGCAACAGTGACTCATAGGTATAATCCTATCTTACTTGGAAAGCTGAGATTTCAGAATTGCAGTTCAAAGTCAGCCCAGGCAGGAAATTCCATCAGACTCTTATCTCCAATTAAATACCAAAAATACTGGCAATGCAGCTGTGACTCAAAGTGGTAGAGTGCTAGCCTTTAGCACAAAAGCTCAGGGACTGCATGGGGCCCTGAGTTCAAGCCCCAGGATCGTTATAAGACAATAACTATAAATAAAACAAAACCATACATATCATTTTTTCACAACTACATAGTACGGATTATTTACTTACTAGTTATAAATTGCATCAAACAGGCTTGCTGACCCAAATATGTACCATATTCCATATTAGGAAAATTTGCTATATATTCTTCAATGAGTTTATTAACTTTTATTTTAATAATGGTAGATGAGATATTATTTATCCACAATTATGCTAGCAGTATTATCATTACTTTTAAGCTTTCCAAATTTAGTAGGCAAAAATAGTATCATAGCTATTTCTTTATTTATTCACTGATAAACTTGAATCCTCCTCCTCCTCCTCTCCTCCTCCTCCTCCTCCTCCTCCTCCTCTTCTTCTTCTTCTTCTTCTTCTTCTTCTTCTTCTTCTTCTTCTTCTTCTTCTTCTTCTTCTTCTTCTTCTT
>NW_012267225.1:25648615-25654820 GCF_000151885.1 Dipodomys ordii
TTCTTCTTCTTCTTCTTCTTCTTCTTCTTCTTCTTCTTCTTCTTCTTCTTCTTCTTCTTCTTCTTCTTCTTCTTCTTTTTCTTCTTCTTCTTCCTCCTATTAATGACTTACTGATTGCTGATCTGATTTTCAGGAATATATATTTGCTTCTTATTATTGCTCAAGTTCAATTTTATACCTGACAACATGCAATACTGTGATTAGCTACAACCAACCAAATATAGTGAATTTTCTAAATTGTGATCTTTTCCTTGTCCGTTTCATCAGTCTTTTTCATCGCGCTATACCTCAAAGAGAGAGAAAGTGGGGAGGGGAAGAAGACAGAGAAAGTTCCAGAGAATGAAATAAATCCACCTAATAATTTTGATACATCAGACAAAAATAAGCCTCTTTTCATTTCAATATCAGAGACTACTGTCATTCAGAAACAAGGTAATTATGGGTGTCAGTTACCCTTAAAGCTGGAAGGCCGGGAGCTCCAGCTTATTTTATGATTCTTGTAGCAGCTTGTAAGGGTGGTCAGCAGCTTGTAAGAGGGGTCCGAGTTAGGAAGGCAAGCACATTACTCCCAGCCCCAGAACAAGGGCAACCTCAGAGCTCACATCCTGGTCTGACAACAAACAAAAAGAAAATCTAAAGGACAAAAACAAGCAAAAATCATTTAAATTTTTATGGGGCCAATGTGGTTGAGAGAGGAAGTAGGGCATGTTCTAATCTTTCTAACATACATAAAAGATCTCTTTGTTCATGACAGAACTTGCAAATTTGTGACCAAGGCTGTGATTGGCCAAAGAGATCATGTTTTAGAGGGTTCTGGGCATTCATTTCCAGATTTAGTGCCCTGTATTTTTTCTTTTTTCTTTTTTGTGCCCTATATCCTATATCCAAATCCTTTTCTGTATCCTAGAAGTCTGGTATCATCTTAGTCCTCTTCCAAGATGCTTCTGGCAGATTGAGTCCATAGAGAGCTGCTCAGGCATTTAAAGCCTGGTCCAGGCAATTTAGCGTTAACTATCTTCCATCTCCTCTACTTTCTGAGCATGTTGAATGTTGTTCTTATTTGCCTATTAGATTCATTGTTAGCTTCTCATATCAGAAATGTAACCTGCAAGTTGAGGAGGTGGGGAGGGAAGGGATGGTAGGGGAAAAACAAAGGAGATAACAATGCTCTATAGGAAATGTACTCATTTTTTTATATTCAATTGTTTTTTTTATTGTGAACATACTGTACAGAGAGGTTACAATTACATGGGCAAGATAATGAGTACATTTCTTATCAAGCATTGCAGTCAGGAAATGTACTCATTACTCATGTAACTGTAACCCCTCTGTACACTATTTTTTACAAAAAAAAACATAAAAAAAGATATGTAACCTGTGGCACAATTCTAGTCACACAGAAGAGTAATTGTAAATACAAGTGGATTAGCTTAAATAAACTCTATAGAAAGGCTCAAGTAGTATCTTTTGTTCAGCCCCTATGTAATGCTTCCACATAAGGTATTATGTTTAATCTTTAAAATCTTCCCTCCAGACAGAGGATATTGGCCCAATTTTCAGATGACAGAACTGAAACCAAGAAGCATCGAGCAATTTTTCAGGCTAAGATTAGAATTTCTCTTATCCTGTTTAAGAGATGGTGCTCTTTGAAGCTCCACAATCCCTCTGGGTTTGTTGAACATACCCTAATACAAATGAAAACTATTATAGCTGATAAGTCTATTGAAAAAGCCCAGGAAAAGAAACTCATAATTATTGTTATGGTTTTTGTTAACCTGACTTAATGGTGCCTATGTTTCTGGCAAGGACTGAGTTTAAACAACAAATTAAACAAAGTAAATGGAACTTACTTTTCCACTGAGGGTCAAATTGGTTAGGAGTAACGTGCTTGCCTTCCAGGAAGGACATAAAATCTACACAGGCCTAGTGTCCAAATAGAATTAGTAAGGGACTATGAGTACTAATTGTTTGCACTATTTAGAAGTACATCAATCGCTGGGCAGAGATGGCACATGGTGTAATCTTAATATTCAGAAGGTTGAGATCTGAAGATCATGGTTTGAAGCCAATTAGGAAAGTCCACGAAACTCTAATATCCACTTAAACACCAAAATGCTGGAGGTGGAGCTATGGCTAAAGTGATAGAGTGCTAGCCTTGAGCAAGAAAGCTCAGCAACTGCAACAAGTTTCTGAGCTCAAGCCCCAGTTCTCTCTCTCTCTCTCTCTCTCTCCCCCCCTCTCTCTCTCTTTCTCTCTCTCTCACACACACACAATAGCTAATACATAGCCTGGTTGTATTAATTGACTCTTTCTGTAAGAAAATGGTAAAGGTGGGAAGGATATAATGATTTTCCTTAATATGCTACCATGACATTAAGTACATCATTATCTTATTAAAAAGGAAGAGAATCAATGTCATGTAACAAACAAATTGTAAGATGTGGCATATTACTCTGCATAGTTACTTTTCTTTGAAGCAGCTTCCTGGTGAATGGGAATCCAGCTTCAATAAGTTTTCATAAGGTCAAGTCATCCCACTTAAAGGTAACCCACAATGCTTAGCAGGTTTCCTGTGTACTTCAAGAACTTCTTACCACTGAAATTATCCAAAAACAAACTAAATAAGAAAGCCAAGTAGGAAGGGTCCGTGGATGCTAAAATTGTAAACTGTAATATGAAGATATATGGGTTACCTACATACTGCTTTCCATAGTGGTTGAACAAGGTTACACTCCCATCAACAGTATAGTAGTGATCCCTTTTCGCTACATCCTTGTCAGCATCTGTTGTATTAGATTTTTTGATAATGGCCATTCTAATGGGGGTGAGGTGGAATCTCAATATTGTTTTGATTTACATTTCTTTTGTGGCCAGAGAAGTTGAGCACTTCTTCATGTGTCTATTGGCCTTTCTTATTTCCTTTTCAGAGAAGTCTCTCTTTAAGACTTTAGCCCCCTTGTTAATGGGGTGGTTGTTTCTTTGAGGATTTGTTGTTGGAGAATTTAATTTTTTGAGCTCTAAGTATATTTTGGAAATGAGGCCCTCGTCTGTTATATATATGGCTAGTGAAGATATTCTCCCAATCTGTGGGCTTTCTATTTATCTTGCTAGTAACTATGTTCTTTGCCATGCAGAAGCTCTGCAGTTTCATGCAATCTCATTTTTCCAACCTTTCTTTGATTTGTTGTGTTTCTGAGTCTTTATTAAGAAAGTTTTGACTTCTGCTGAGGAGCCCTAATATATCCCCTATTTCTTCCTGTAGTATTTTCAGGGTATCAGATCTTATATTGAGGTCTTTGATCCATGGAGGTGAGCAATCCCACTCCTTGGCATTTACCCAAATGACCACAAACAAGGCCACACTAAAACTACCAGTACAACCATGTTCATTGCAGCATTATTTACCATAGCTATGATATGGAACTAACCCAGATGCACCTCAGTAGATGAATGGATCAAGAAAATGTTGTATATATACACAATGGAATTCTATGCTTCTATCTGAAAGAATTACATTGCCTCAGTTGTAAGGAAATGTAAAGACCTGGAAAAAATTTACACTAAGTGAAACAAGCCAAGCCCAAAGAAATGTAGGTTGCATGGTTTTTTCTCATTTGTAACAACTAGACTATATCTATGATAATCTTAGCAGAGGATCACAACAGTCCAATTGCTAGGTGCATATGACCATATAGAATGAAGTGTATCAAAATAAACTTTGGAAAAGTTTATTTGGAAACTAGAGGTTTTTATTATGTACTGTTTGCAGTTATTTCTATTTTTAAAGTTTTCTGTACACTTTGTCTTGTACATAAATTTATTTGATCCATGGAAGGGAAAAGGAATCATAGAAACAGCAGGACAAAGGATCAGCTAATGAAACAATGATACTCACTAGACACTATGTTGGAAATGGAGGAGTGGGCAGAGGAAAGTGGGAGAAGATGAGGGGTTAACAGTGTTCAAAAAGAAATGTACTCATTACCTTACTTGTATAACTGTACACCACCTGTTCACCACCTTTACAATAAATAATTTAAAAAAGATATGAGTTTCAGAACCTGTTGTACAAAGGTATTGTTAGAATTAAAAAAAAACTGCTAACAAAGGAAATTTTTGAGGTAGATAGAGTTGTTCAATTGGTGGAAAGAATGAGAAAACCTCCCAGCTTTCCAGAATTCATTCATCACAAGGAAACTGCAAATGCCTAGTGAGGAGAATTTGTTTATTAAACATTCACAGTATGCTAAAGTTTGGTAACAATACGTAACATGAAAGTTACACACTAACCATCGTTAAGGGTACAGGGGTGTGGCAGTAAGTCTATTCACAGTTGTGCAACCAATGGCAGCATCCATCTACACAGCCCTTTCAACTTCTCAAACTGAAACTCCTCTGTGCTTGTTAAATAAGAACAGCCTGCAGCTCCTATTTTCTGTGGCATCAAATTGGACACATACAGGATTCGTTCTTTGTGTCTGGTTTCTTTCACTCAGCACAGTCTTCAAGATTCATGCATATTGTAGCATGTGTCAGGATTTCCTTCCTTTTTAAAGGGAAATAATACTCCATGCACATGCCACATTGCATTTATCTGTCTATTCTGTGAACACACAATTGCTCCTATCAGTCAATGAATAATGCTGCTATTACATTATGATAGGTAAATAACTGAGTCCATGATTTCCATACAGGCTTCTTTTGCGTATGTAGCCTGAAGAGGAGTTGCTGCATCATATAAAAATATTTGTTTAGTTATTTGTGGAAACATTGTACAACTTTACTCAAAGGAAACATCATTTCACAAGCAAAGAACAAGTTTCCCCATTTATCCACATGCTCATCTACACTTCTTATTTTCTTTTAAAAGTAGTACCCATCATCAAGGATGTGAAACAATGTTTTTAATACTAACCTTTGCCATTTTTTGTTTGTAAAATTCTTTAAACTTAGTGATTGCTACTATTTTTGTTTATTATTTATTTATTGTTTTCTAAATCTCTTTTTTAGTATATATTTTCATTGTAAAGATACTATCCAGAGCGGTTACAGTTACAAAAGAAAGGTAATGAGTACATTTCCTTTTGAGCATTGTTACCCCCTCCTTTGTTTTTCCCCCAAACATCCCTTCCCTTCCCACCTCCTCAACTTCTCCCTTCACCATCCCCAATTTGTAAAGTTCATTTTTAACATAGAGTCTTGTACATCTTATTGTTATAATGGGTAAACCTGTATCTTTGTTTCAGTATTTTGTTATTTTCCCTTCCCCTCCCTAAATTAGAAAAGTGAATATATGAGATGCAGGGTACTGGAATCAAATACAGTGAAAACAGAGGTTATACCATAGGGGAAGAACATACAAAAGAAACAAAAGAAAGCATATAGTACATTTAAAACAACAGCATCAAAGATAAAACGTCTTGTGTCCCCATTTCACTTAGCACCATCTTATGATCATACGTACATAGCTTTTGACCTTTTCTACTTGTCTGGTAAGATTATCTTAGTCGTATACTAGTTATTGCAAATAAGGAAAACCATGAGACCTATGTTTCTTTGAATCTGGCTTACTTCACTTAGTATAATTTTTTCCAAGTCTTTCCATTTCTTAACAAATGGGGCATTGACATTCTTCCTGATGAAGGCATAGAATTCCATAGAATTCCATAGTTGTGCTGGTACCTTTAGTTTAGCCTTGTTTGTGATCATTTGGGTAAATGCCCAAAAGTGGGATTGCTGGGTCATAGGGGAGCTCTCTGTGAAGTCTGTTGAGGAACCTCCATACTGCTTTCCAGAGTGGATGAACAAGTTTACACTCCCACCAACAATGAAGTAAGGTTCCTTTCTGTCCACATCCCCTCCAGCATCTGTTGTTATTAGATTTCTTGATTCTAGCCATTCTAACTGGGGTTGTTTTGATTTGGCTAATAAAGTTGAGCATTTATTCATGTGTCTGTTGGCCATTCTTATTTCCTCTTTAGAGAAGTCTCTCTTTGTCTTTAGCCCACTTATTGATGGGGTGTTGTTTCTTTGAGGATTTGTTGTTGGGGGATTTAGTTTTTTGAGTTCTAAGTATATTTTAGTTATGAGACCCTTGTCCATTGTATGGCTAGTGAAGATCTTCTTCCAATCCATGGACTTTCTATTGATCTTGTGAGCTATGTCCTTTGCCATGCAGAAGCTCTGCAACTTCATGCAATCCCAT
>NW_012267225.1:25658286-25658845 GCF_000151885.1 Dipodomys ordii
GAAGGGAGGGAGGGAGGGGATGGTAGGGGGAAAACAATGGAGGGGCTAACAATGTTCAAGAGGAAGTGTACTCATTACCTCACTCATGTAACGGTAACCCTCTGTATAGTATCTTTACAATAAAAAATTTTAAAAAAAAGATGATGTCTTCCAGTTGGCTGCATATCACAATGGTCAGAGGACATTGTTATGCTTAAGTACATAAGATTCAAGAGACCATGGATTGAATTCTGATACTGGGAGCCAAAATAAGTCTTCTTTCTTCAAGTTGTCTTCTGTCAGGTATTTTAGTCACAGTGATGATAAAATTAATTAATATGGAAAATTAGTACCAGAGAAGTGACTAATACTATGTGGTTCTTAAGGATTTGGACCTAGTTTGTGTGTGGGGGGGATGGAAAATACTTAGAAATTGGACCAGAAATAGCTAAAGCACAGCAAGTACCACTTAGTAGGCAAGTCTGGTGGTACTTAATAGAAAGGGAGAAAAGATTTGGCTGATAAGGTGTCAGGTACAAATGAGGACTCTAATAGGAACTGGGATAAAGACCACTTTTTT
>NW_012267225.1:25658895-25668521 GCF_000151885.1 Dipodomys ordii
TGATCTTGTGAGCTATGTCCTTTGCCATGCAGAAGCTCTGCAACTTCATGCAATCCCATTTGTCCAACCTTTCTTTGATTTGTTGTGTTTCTGAGTCTCTATTAAAAAAATTTTGGCCTGTGCTAAGGAGACCTACAGTTTCTCCTATTCCCTCCTGTAATGTTTTCAGAGTGTCTGCTTTGACTTCAATGTCTTTGATCCATTTGAAGTTGATTCTGGTGCAGGGTGACATATAAGGATCTAGCTTTAGTTTTCTACAGGTGTTTAACCAATTGTGTCACACCATTTACTGAAGAGGTTGTCTTTCTTCCATTCTATTTTTTTTTTTAGCTCTCTTGTGGAAGATTAGATGGCTACAGGTCTGGGTTCATTTCTGTGTCTTCAGTTCTATTCCAGTGGTCCTCAGGTCTCTTCTTGTGCCAGTACCAAGCTGTTTTGATTACTATGGCTTTATAGTAGAGTTTGTAATTTGGTATTGATATTCCTCCAGCACTGTTCTTTCTGCTAAGGGGTTGTTTTTGCTATGAATTTTTGGATTGCTTCTTCTATTTCCTTGAAGAATGAGGCTAGGATATTGATAGGTATTGCATTGAATTTGTAGATAGTCTTTGGCATTGACATTTTCCTGATGTTAATCCTCCCAATCCAGGAGCATGTTTTTTGTTGTTGTTGTTGTTTTTTTACTTCCTTTTTCAGGTTTTTTAAAATTTTCATCATAGAGGTCCTTCACTTCTTTAGTTATGTTAACTCCTATGTATTTTATTTTTTGTGGGGCTATTACAAAAGGAATTGCTTTTTTGATTTCAGCTGCACTCCTCTCATTATTGGCATATAGGAAAGCCATTTATTTCTGAGGGTTAATTTTTTTAAATCAACCCTAATGTTTTATTTAATTTAGTTTTAAATGGCAGTGGTCAAGCACAGTATCTATGTGTGTTTATGTGTGAGTGTGAGAATGTTTCTAATACTCTCACACTCACACATATACATAAAAGGAAACCAAACTCTTTCAACTTTAGCCCCTGATCAAGCTAGGTCCACTGTCTATTGCATGATTGTATTTCTACTTCTTCATTTGACCAATTCTAACAGTAAAGATAAAAAAGCATTAATCAGTATAATAGTAACAATTTGAATTTCTTTCTTTTTAAATAAATAAAGTTACCATTAAACTGATCACATATGTAGAAAGGGAGAGCACACAAACAAGCACACACATTGATCCCCATTTAAAACACGGCATATAAATGTTCATTATGTACAAATGCATACTGCTGACCCCACTCCCAGCAGAGGCCACAAAAAGAATGCCCATTACTTAGGAAGCCCCATGGATGTGTCTATTCTTGGCACCCGGAGCTGACCTCTGAGGGGTAATTTTATACCCTGCTACTTTGCCAAAGTTTTGAATCAGCTTGAGTAACTTGGGAGTGGAGTCCCTGGGGTTCTTTAAATACAAGATCATGTCATTTGTAAAGAGGGAGAGTTTTATTTCATCTTTCCCTATTTGGATCCCCTTTATGTTTGCATCTTGCCTTATTGCTCTAGCTAGACATTCTAATACTAAATTGAAGTGGAGAAAGTGGACATCTGTCTCTTGTTCCTGAATTTGGAGTAAATGGCTTTAGCTTTTCACCATTAAGTATAATGCTGGCTGTAGGTTTGCCATACACAACCTTTATTATATTGAGGAATGTTCCATGGATTCCTAGTTTTTCCAGAGCGTTCATCATAAAGGGGTGTTGGATCTTGTCAAATGCTTTTTCTGCATCTATTGAGATAACCATGGTTCTTATCCTTGCTCTTACTGTGATGAATTATGTTAATTGATTTGTGCATATTGAAGCAGCTTTGCACCCATAAAATGAATCCTGTTTCATCATGGTGTATGATTTTTTTTGGTGACTTGTTGAAGTCTATTGTCCAGAATTTTGTTGAGAAGTTTTGCAATGATGTTCATCAAAGAAATGGGTCTATAGTTCTCTTTCTTTGATGAGTCTCTGCCTGGGTTGAGGATGAGGGTTATGATGGCTTCATAGAGAGTTTGATGGTGAACTTTCCCTTTCAATTATGTGGAAGAGTTGGAGGAGTATTGGTGTGAGCTCTGCTTTGAAGGCCTTGTAGAATTTAGCTATAAATCCAACTAGTCCTGGGCTTTTCTTGGGTGGGAAGGCTTTTATTGCTGCTTCTATTTCAATGCTTGATATGGGTCTGTTAAGTTGGTTTAAATCATGATGGTTTAGTTTGGGCATGTCAATATTTGCTAGAAATCTATCCATTTCTTCCAGATTTTCAAACTTATTAGCATAAAGGTTTGCGAAGTATTCCCTTATTATGTTCTGAATCTTGGTTGTTTCTATGGTGATGTTTCCATGCTTGTTTATTTCAGTATGTTCTCTTCTTTTTCTGATAAGATTTGCTAAGGGTCTGTCAATTTTATTAATTTTTTGAAGACCCAACTCTTTGTTTTGTCGATTCTTTCTGTGTTTTCATTGGACTGTAATTCCTTTAATTCTGATTTAATTTTAATTATTTGTTTCCATCTACTGGATTGGGGTTAACTTGTTGCTCTTCAGTTGCCTTGTTAAATTATTGGTTTCATATCTCTCCAATTTGTTCATGTAGGAATTCAAAGGTAGAAACTTGCCTCTGAGTACAGCCTTTGCTGTGTCCCAGAGGAGCTGGTAGTTGGTGTATTCATTTTTATTAAATATCATGAACACTTGAATTTCCTTTCTAATCTCTTCTATGACCCACTGATGGTTCAATAGTGTGATTCAGCGTCCATGCATTACAGGATTTTCTTTGGTGGCTTTTGATGTTGAATTCTAATTTTATTCCCTTGTGATCTGAGAGAATGCAAGGAATAATTTCTATGTTTTTGATATTGGACAAATTTGCTTTGTGACCTAAAATGTGGTCTATTTTGGAGAATGTTCCTTTTGCTGCTGAGAAGCACGTGTATTCTGATGCTGCTGGGTGAAATATTCTGTAGATATCTGTTAAGTCTAGTTGATCTATGCAGTTGTTTAGATCAGAGTTTTCACTGTTGAGTTTTTGCCAGGTTGATCTATCCAGTGGGGATAGTGATGTATTAAAGTCCCCAACCATTAATGTCTTTGGATCTATGTGAGATTTGAGAGAAAGTAGTGTTTCTTGGATAAATTTGGGTGCTCCATTATTTGATAAATAGATATTTAGAATTGCAATATCCTCCTGAAGGAGAGATCCCTTAGTTAGTATGTAATGACCTTCTTAATTTGGTCTATTTTATCTGACATTAGGATTGCGACTCCCACCTGTTTATGGAGGCTGTTTGCTTGGTATATTTTATTCCAGCCTTTCAGAATATGTTTGTTTTTATGGGCAAGGTGTGTCTCTTAAGGCAGAAGATAGAAGGATCTTGGTTTTTGATCCCACTAGACAATCTGTCACTTATTTGGAGAGTTAAGTCCATTGATATGGAGAGTTAGGATTGAGAGTTGTTTGTCTGTTCCTGCTTTTTTATCCATTTCTTGGAGCTAGGGGAGAGCTGTGCCTTGACTGTTCTTGTTGTGATTATGTAGTTCTATGTTTGTGGGCCATTTCACTGCCAATATGCTATTCTTGTTGGTTTTCTATGTGTAGAACATCTTTGAGGATTTTTTGTAAAGCTAGTTTGATAACGATATATTGTTTCAGTTTTTCCTTGCTGTGGAAGGTTTTTATTTGTCCTTCCACTATAAATGAGAGCTTTGCTGGGTAAATTATTCTTGGCTGTTAGTTATTTGTCTTTAGAGCATGGCATACCTCATTCCATGCTCTCCTTGTTTTCATGGTATCTGCTGAGAAGTTTGAGGTTATTCTGATTGGCTTACCTTTGTATGAGACTGTTCTCTTCTCCCAGGCAGTTTTAAGAATTCTTTCCTTAGTTTCTATTGATACTGTACAGACTATACATGTAGCAGTGGGATGTCCTATTCTGATCTGGCCTATTTGGGATTCTAAAGTCTTCTTGTATCTTGATAGGCCTGTTCTTTTGTATGAAGTTCTCTGTTAGAATTCTGCTGAATATATTTCCTAATCCATTGGCTTCCCTCTGCAGGCCCTCCTCAATACCTATTAGTCTCAAATTAAGCTTTCTGATTATATCTTGTAGCTCCTGCAATGATATATCATGCTTCTTGGTTTTGTTATGAATATCTGTGTGCTCTTTCTCTATGGAGTCTAAACTATCTTCTCCCTCAGTTATTCTGTCTTCTGCTTCCTCCATTCTGCTTTCAAGGCTTTTTACTTTGCTATTTATTTCCCTTCCTTCTTGCTGGTCTTTCTTAATGGCAGCCAGCTCTTTATTGAGGTTTTTTTTTTTTTAAGTCTTGAATAGATTGCCTTACCTCTTGGAGTTGGTTTTCAGGCTTGTCTTTCAACTCCTTTAACTGGGTATCTATCTTTTCATTGGACTCTTTCTCCTTCTGTTGGAGTTCCTTTATTTTTTTATTCGTGGAGACCATGAAGTTATCTATTAATTTCTGATTGCCTTCATCATGTTCTCATATAGCCCTGTACAGGGTGTCCACCTTTTCATTCATCAGATTTACCAGCCAGGCTTTAAAAATATTTTGAGCATTATCCTCTAGGTCATTCTGGGACTGCTCTATAACTTGTTTATATGGAGACAAGAGCTACTCCAATATGACAATAAGACAGTCTTTTAGGGCAGGAGCCAACCTGGTGTTGTGTATATGTTTAGAACTTAGACTTCCAAAATTATGGGTAGGTATTTCCATATTTGGCTTTATTTTTCTTTGCTTGGAGAGTGATGTTGTGATTCCTGGGTGGAGATTATGTATAGTTGTAATTTGTGAGACCCTATGGATTTAGCTGTTAAATAGTATGCACCTTAGGGTTAACAAGATAGACCCCTTGTACTCAGTCAAAATGGAGCCAACTATAAGTTGGCTCAGATATAAACTGTTGGGGATCAATGGACTGAAGAAAATGGAGAAGAGAAGGGTTAGGATTGGAGAGATATGAGTTTAAATTAAGAAGAAAAATTGGGCATAGTAATAGATGGGTAAGAACAGCTTAGAGAAGTATGTTTAGTAGGAAGACAATAGAGACCTTGTTTCATAGTGTAAGAAGTAAAAAAGAATTTGAAGAAAGATTATATAAGTAATAGCTTAGAAATCTAGATGAAAATAAGAAATGAAATTATATGTGTATATTTGGGAGAATTGCTGATATTAGAAAAAGTTTTATTCATTGCGACAATGAGATGTACAAGTCTTTATGTCAAAAAATGAACTTTACAACTTTGGGGAGGGGAAATGGGGAGGGGGAGGGATGGGGAGATGGGAACGGATAGAAAGGGGAAACAAAGGAGGAGGCAACAATGCTTGCCCATGTAATTGTAACTCCTCTGTACGGTATTTTCAAAATAAAAAAAAAGAAAGGAAGTTTTTTTTAAAGAGTATTGGAAAGGTGATTAATCTAAGATAATTCCTGTAATTATTATGTTTACATACATAGAAGGCTTTTGTGTATAGGACTAGACAGGTTAGCTCTGATGGAGTAGTAGTACAATATGGACAGAAATGAAGAGGAAAGAGAGGAAAAAAAGTTAAAATTAGGAAATTGGAAAGTGGAAGAAAAAAACTAAATAATAGTGAAAAATAGAAGATTTAAGTAAAATAGCAAATCCTAAAAACACAACAAAAATAACACAAAGAAACAAAAACAAACAACAATCAAACATAAAAAAAAACAAAAAAATCTAAAGAGTGATTTTTTCAGCTTGTTTGGGGGAGCTTGAGTCTCCTCATAGTCCTGTAAGCCCATTCTTGATAAAACCTTGTATGTCTTGCAATAGTCTGCTTTCCTTGTGGTTTGGTTGGATCCAGATGGCCTTTTGACAAGGGAAGGTGACTGCTACCTCGAATCCTACTCTCAGCCTGAGGGTGGGGCGTTGGGGGGATTCAGATTTGTAGTTTGCTATCACGTTGTGGAGCTGTGTTCCCGGGCTTTCCCAGGTAGCCACAGGAACAGAACTTAGATCTGTGTTCACTTCTGATGGGATCCCTCCCTTCTGGGCAGGGGCTTGGGCGGTAGGTTTTGGAACCCTACAGAGAATTGCCACCCCCGAGGAGTGGACCCAATTGGGTTACTCACAAAATCTGTAGCTATTGGTGGGCTGGACCACAGAGCCTGTGTTGTGGGGGCCAAGACAGCGTTGGCGGGTTCTCAGCGGGAGGGTCTGGGCATTGGCAGGACCAGGTAGTGGGGGTTGGCATCTGCAGCAGCTGAAGGTCTCCCTCTGTGGAGTAAGGAGTCCGGGTGCTGGGAGAACTGGCAGCGATGGTGAAGGCACGAGGTGGGCTTGTGCAGGGTTGGTGGAGCCCACAGAGTGATACCGTGGTGGCTGTGGGAACACGGGTTTGGTGCCCGGCGTTGGCAAGGAAAGAGCGAGTCTTGGCAGAGCACCCATAGGCAGGGCGGTCGTCCCTTGGGGTGAAGGATTGGCTACAGCTGTGGTGTCCTGGGGGTCGTGTGCGGAGGTGGCAGGGGTCCCCGGGGATCATGCCTGCACTGCCCTCATGGCATCTTACTTTGGCTTCAGCTGCAACTTTGGGGTGCTTACTGGGTGGTGCTGATTTCTGGCGGTTGCAGTGGTGGTGGTGTTGGCTGAGTCGGCTCCTCCTCCGTAGCTGCCCAGCAGGTGTGTTGGAGCTGGGGTCTACTTGCCCACTCCGGGATTTTCACCAGATTCCCTCCCAACTTTCCGCGGGTCTGGTGTTGAGCGTTTCTTCAGTGTTTGGATGCTTCTCTGCTTAAGATCTGCAGAAAGTCTCAGCCAGGAGCCGCTGGGTGCTGCCTCTCAATAGGGGTCCCGCTCACTGTTTCACTTTTCACTTTCCTTGTTGGCCTGTTGGGATATTCCTCTTGTAGCAGGACAAGTCTTTAGATATGTAGAGTTTGATTGGAGTGGGTACCTTGAGGTAAAGTATGTGCTGTGACCCTAGATCTTAGTTTGGTCAGAGACAAAGTAGTGGGGCTATCTGTGAGAGCATTGCCATCTTGAATCCTTGTTTATTGTGTAAGCTCTAACATTTTCACTGTTGTTACCTAATTTTATCCCTCTCCTCAATCAATAGGCCTCAAAGTGCACACATTGTGTCTAGTTAATAAAATTTTCAAATACATGGCATTTATCTTTAAAATGGTCATTTGGTGAGTTCATGGATAGTTGAATTAATCAATAAATTCTCATGCTGGCATTTACAATTGCTTTCTATTCCATCTAGCAGATTTTATTTAGTATCTTCTATCTACCAAATCTTGGACTTTAATCATTTTGCAGTCTCTGTTGAGATCCTTTCCCAATGTCTTTCTCAGACTGCTTGGTTATCTGTCAAACCCCTCCCTCTTCTCTGTAGTTTGGTGGGATATCATTGCTTTAATTGTTGGTCCAGTGACTATCTCCCCAGGACTGAATATGAGCAAAAAGTCTGTAATAGGTTTTGAGCAGGAGGTGTTGTGTGAAATAATGGGTAGAATGACTGGAAACACAGCATAATTGGTTCTTTCTGCAGTGCCGAGAAATCTCTGTACCCTGTTTCTCTATTGCTCTCACATTTCCTAACTTACAGCTTGATGAATGGATGAAAGCACTCTTGAGACATCTTGGTTGTCAGGGAGCCTGCAGTCTAATAGGAGAGAGTAATAATTCTTAGAATCACAAATATTACTATGAACACACTGCCATGGAATCAAAGAAGGTAAAAATAATTCTCACTGAAAGAGCATCTGAAGACTTCATCAGGGAAATTGTGAACACCAGGCCATGCACCAGGGAAAATGAAGTGTTTATGTGGATTTGTGGTGGGAAGTGCTGAGTAAGGAAAGGATACTTTGGAAGAACAATGGGGTGCCTCAAAGTGTGCACAGTGAATGTCAGCTGGGTCAGTGGGTCAGGACACAAGGACAGAGATCTAAAGGATTAGCAAACACTGGTCTTCATTGGGGCATACTATATTTATTCCTTGCTACCATGTACTAGCACCTTTGGTATGGGGTTTCTGCATGTGTTGGTAATAGAATTAATGACTGGGATAAATAAGATAAATTAAATCAAACAATGTTGACTTTCTTGACCTGGAGCTTACACAGGAATAACCATGAACTTGTGTATGAGTATAGACTTATTACAGCCTAACACTTGCCATACATCCAGGCACCAAGCAGAACAATACAGCTGCCAACATGTATATGACAGTTGTCTAATTAAATATTAAAAATTAATATTAAAATTTTACTGAAAAGAATGTGTATGTGTGTGAAAGAGAGAGAGCGAGAGAGAGTGAGCAAGAGCAAGAGAGAGAGAGAGAGAGAGAAAGAGAGAGAAGAGAGTCATGGGGCTTGAACTCAGGGCCAGAGTAATGTTCTTGAGCTTTTATGATCAAGGCCAGTGCTCTCCTACTTGAACTCCACTTTTCCCTTTTTGCTGGTTAATTGGAGATGAGCCTCGTGGACTTTCCTGCCTGGGTTGGTTTTGAACTGCAACCATCAAATCTCAGCCTCCTGAGAAGCTAGGATTATACGCATGAGCCACTGGCTCCTGGCTCCAAAGTCTACATTCTTAGAATCAATGCCAGAGTCAACCTGGCCATTGGATGCCTTTGTTGAGCAGGACAGAGATTGGAGGTGGCAGGTTCAGTTCCTTTTTTGGATGGTTGTGAAAGTACAGTTTGTGAACAGGAGTAGTAGTAATGGATGCTACCAACTGTGAGTAGTTCATTTGCTTATTCATCTTTCATTGTCTTCCATTTGACATTATAACTTCTAAGTTATAAGACCCACCCTATCAGCTCCATCCAAAGGGCGGCTGACATCTCAGGAGACCAGCTCTGCCTTTCCTGCAGGGAATTAGTGAAATGCAAAGATGATGTCTTCCGAGGGGGGACCAAGATGGCGACGGGGCAGTAGGGAAACGCCACAGCTCTCTCCAACCACAAAGAAAGTTCGAGTTCCAACACTTAATCTCCCCAAGAGACCGACAACAAAAAGACGAACACTCAGAGAAAAACCAGAGGTGGAAAATAACAAAAAAAGAAAGAGAGGAAAAGAAGAATTTCAGAACAGAGAAGAGCGAAGACCCCTCCCCCAACCTTTACTGGCTGCGCGGCAGTGCGCCAAGCCGCCGGCCAGCCGGCCCGGTGGGGGCTGCCGGGGCTGCCGGAGCCCCCAGAGACACAGGGGGCCGCTTGCAGATCGCCAGGTACCAGTTCGCAGAACAGCGGATTGCCAGGAACAGAGAAATCTACCAGCCGGGATTCTCCACGAGGATCCCACCCCCACCCCTCACTCTCCACCGGAGCGGAGAGGCTCCATCCCGCCAAAGCCGCCCAGCACCAGCAGCTTGACAAAGGGACCTGTCGGCAGACCACCTGCCCGATCACGATCGCAATGACCCGGCGGGGGCCGCCAAACCCAGCCCACAACCACCCCAACTGAACTCAGATTGCAACAACTGATGACCTACACCACACAGAAACAACCAGCTCCAGGGTGAGTACTTAACAGGGGTCAGTGCATCTCTCAAGGGAGACCAGAGCTGGAGGGAATCCCCAGATCCTGACCTAGACTCCCTA
>NW_012267225.1:25674757-25714255 GCF_000151885.1 Dipodomys ordii
GGGTCTCTATTCAGAAAATTTCGGCCTGAGCCAAGGAGACCTAGGGTTTCTCCTATTCCATCCTGTAATGTTTTCAGAGTGTCTGCTTTTCTTACCAAGCATTGTTGTCTCCTCCTTTGTTTCCCCTTCCCATCCCTTCCCATCTCCACCCCCACCCCAAAGTTGTAAAGTTCATTTTGGACATAACATCTTGTACATCTCATTGTTGCAATGGGTCCACAACTTATGTTGCATACTGTCAAAGAATTTGCCTACACTTTGCCCATGTCATAAGACTTTGAGACTAAATTCAGAAGTAGTTGATTAACCAGATGGTGGTGGCTCACAGCTATAATCCTAGGCATTCAGGAGGCTGAAACATGAGGGTCACAGTTTGAAGCCAGCCCAGCAGAAAAGTTTGTGAGACTCTCTTATCTCCTATTAACCAGCAAAAATCTAGAAGTGGGCATGTGGCTCAAGCAGTAGAATACCAATATTGACTGAAAAAGCTAAGCGAGAGCACTCTGACTCTGAGAATAAATCCAAGTACTGGCCATATACACACAAAAATGTAGCTGATTAATTTGGCAAGGAAAATTTTAAAACAGAATAGCATTAAGATTGTGGCATGACTGAATTTTATTGCTGGCTGCTTTTAGCAAGGTCTATAGTAAAAAGGAATTGGGAGCTAAAAAGAAAATTAGAATGGAAAAAATTTAAAAATATTCCATTTGCCTCAAAAGAACTTTGTTTAAAGTTGTAGACAAGGATGGTATGATGGTAAAGAGATTGGTGCTCTTAAAAGGAAGCCAAGCAACTGGGTGCCAGTGGCTCACACCTGTAATCCTAGCTATGCAGGATGTTGAGATCTGAGGATCGTGGTTCAAAGCCAGTCGAAGCAGAAAATTTCCCATAAGACTCTTATCTCCAATTAACCACTCAAATACCAGAAGTGATACTGTGGCTCTGGTGGTAGGGTGCTAACCTTGTTCACAAAGATACTCAGGGACAGTGCCCAGGCCCTGAGTTCAAGCCCCATAACTGACGATGATGACAAAGACGACCATGATGATGACAATGACAATGATGAAGAAGAGGAGGAGGAAGAGGAGAAGGAGGAGGAGGAGGAGTTGCCAAGCAGGATACCAGTGGCTTATATCTGTAATCCTAGCTAATCAGGAGGTTGAGATCTGAGGATCATGGTTCAAAGCCAGCCTGGGTAAGAAAGCTGATGCATGAGACTCTTATCTTCAGTTAATCACCAAAAAGCTGGAAGTGTAGCTGTGGCTGGAATGGTAGAAGGCTAGCCTGAGCAAAAAAGTTCAGGGACAGTACTCAGGCCCAGAGTTCAAGCTCTAGGACTGGCACACACACACAACAAAGCCAAGCATTTAGCACAAACAATAGGAAAGATGCCTCTAGAACATCTCAAGAATTTGTGAACTCATTGAAAGACTTTCCATTGAGAATAGAGAACCACTATAGTTCCCTGATGACACAAAGCCAAGGAAAAAGTGTTTTTTTTTTCTGGAGATAGTCACTTGTACATTCAGAAGCCATTGCAACTGTGGCCCAAGAAGGCCTGTATATTGTCTGAATTGGTGGTAGACTGTGGCCTCATCTATGTGATGCTAGTTTTGCAAGCATGAGGAATAAAAAGTTACAGGATCATGGAGTTTCCACTGAGATGTCAAAGTAAGGCCTGGGAAGCCAGCAATGTGTGCCAGGGTCAAGATCCTTGCAGGCAGCCTGAGAGGGTAATTCATGAATCAGTGAGGGTGAGGCAGAATATAGAGTGGAATTCCCAAGATGTAGAAAATGTCTAAGAAAAGCTGCAGGCAATGAGTGGAGCTATCTAGAGAGAGGTCATATGGGTTAGAAATAACAAGAACATAGCTTTGGGACCCAGATCATGTCATCATAGGTCTTGGATGCTTGCCATGAATCTCTTGGATTTAATGTGTGCCTTGCTGATTTTTAGTCTTGCTTTGGTCCCATTATCCCTTTATATTCCATTCTTTCCTTTGAGAATGAGAATATTTATTCTGTGTCATTGTATAAGGGAAGCATGCAGCTTTATTATTTATTTCTTTTTGAGATGCTTTTTATTGTAAAAATACTGTACAGAGGGGGTAGAGTTATATGAGCAAGGTAATGAATACATTTCCTGTCAAGCATTGTTACTTCCTCCTTTGTTTTTCCCCTACCATCCCTTCCCTCCCACCTCCACAACTACACCCTCCCCCCATGATTATTTCTTTCTTTATTTTTATTTTACAGGGTTCACAGGTAAGAGTTTGCCTGAGTCTTAGCAGAGCCTATGGGCTAAGATTGTTAAACAATATCAGAACTATATGACTATAAAGACTCTTGGAGAGACACAGAATGTATTTGTAATATGAGATTGCCATGAGCCTTTGGGAACTAGGGGTGAGATGTTATGACATGGATATAAAATGTCTGCCCAGGTTCATGTCCCCAGATGGTGGTGCTGTTTTGGAAACCTTAGAAGGTAGGACTTAGATGGAGGAAGTACATCACATGAGGCATGTCCTAGCTGCTATCTTGTCCCTGACACCTTCTGGATTCTCTTCCTGGTTCCTATCTGTCATGAGGTAAACACTTGTCTATCACCATGAAACAAATAAATCTTTCTACCCTTAAATTGTTTATGTTGGGTATTTTGATCACAATAACAAAAGCTAACTAATATGACATGTTTTAAAAAAATGTAGGTTTCAAGAACTCCCCCCCACAGTGCTGAACAACCAACTAGGTTTCTAAAAGTCCCTCCATGATTTTGAGTAACACTGAAAGCTAGAAGCTAAGATAGACCTGGGCTCAATGCCTGACTCTATTGCTGCCCAGTGTATGTCTTTATGTAATTTACCTAGTGACAACCTGTTTTCCGTACTGAGTTTCATGATGGTGACATAGTAGGCTTGTAACTTGAACTGATATTCAGCTACAGAAAAACACAATTCTCAAATCTAACGTTCTCAGGATGGGGAAGTGTAGGTTGAGGAATTGCTCAGCTTCATAGGCTGCTTGAGTCAAGTTGGTCTTGAAGTACCAGCTTTCAGCCACTGGAGGTCCTTGGAAAGATTCCTGACTGATGGCTTAAGGAGTTTTGCCGGCAGTGGGAGCAAACACATCCTAGATATTGCGGGAAGATGAAAGCAAAGAGAGACAGGTGGGCTCAGCAGCCATAGCCAGCTTTTCTTTGCAAAATTCAAATCCATGCCTATCACTTTTTATCAATGAATGTTAGTCGTACAACAGAACTGAAAATGCAAAGTCAGAAAATAGAAATGTCTGAAACATTTTATTACATACTGATAGATGAGGTAATTTTTCTCTGTGATTCATCACTAGCACATTTGCAAAGTAGGGATATTTATTGGTTTCATAAAATGATAGATTTCTTCCAGACATACATGCTGATCTAGTTTCAAGAATATGGCAGAATTCCTTAAAGACCCTATCTTTCATATACTTGGGAGCAAGGCATTTAGATCATTAATTTTGAAGAAAGGGCTGTGACAAAATAGGAAATAAATCAGAACAAGATTACATTCTTTTTTCCTGACAAGAACTGCAATAGCTTAAGAAATCAGCTGAAAGAGAATGGCAAAGACGAGGTGACTTTTACATCTTAGTCATTGATGTTGAGTTTTAATGTGAATAGCCAAACATACAATTTTCTAGCATTCATAGCTGGGTGGAAGGCTAACTTCAAATGCAGTGGATCAACTCAGGAGTAAAGTTAAGGATCTGACCCATGAACCAGGTTAGTGGTGTCTCCCAGTTCATCCTAAAACTTATGCTTTTGGTCTTACTAGTGCTCCTCCCCCACCTTCTCAGGTGGCATTCAGTGTTGAAAGGATATTGCATGTTTCTGTTTCCCTAGGCTCTCTGGATCAATGAAGAGGAAGTTTTTCCCCGGCACTGAGCTTCTTGGTTTAGTGTCAGTTCCCTGGGGGATATTCAGAGGTTCTATTTAGGTTTCTCTGTTTCTAAACGTTGTGCACCTGCTTTGCTCCCAGCTGCCAGGTCTGTGCTCTCTCTTTCTAAGCTTTTTTATTTTTAAAGAAAGAATCAGATCTTTGGGCCATACTAATCCCTAGAAAGGATTAGATTGTCTCCCCAATGCTCCCAGCAGTATGCAGAGCTATAAAACCCCTCTTCACTGAGCTTCCTGTAGATAGGAGGAAGAAAAGAGATTATATCCACACAGACTGCTTCCATTGATAGAAACCACTAGGTGAGTCTTAGAACCTAACAGGGTTCTTTCTTCAAGATCACCTATCACTGTGCATATGTGGGAGGACCACACCTCTGCTGATGGGAAGCTAGGAGCCGATTTCAATAGTATATGTAATTTGCAGGTAGGCACTGCTGTTGGCAGTACACTTACTGGTGCTGTGTGACATTGAGCAAATAAGTTACTCTACCAGTCTGTGAGGGCTGTCAAACAAAATACCAGACTGAAACAAAAGCAATCTCTTTTCTCATAGTGTTGGAGACTAGAAGTCCAGTGTCAATGTATTGGTAGGTTTAGTTTTTTCTTAGTTTCTGGCATTGCTCTTAGATGACCATCTTTTTCCCTGTGTTCCTCTGTGTTTATATGAATTTCCTGATCTCGCTTTTTTATAATACATCACTCAGATGGAATTAGAATCCACTCTAAGAACCTCATTTTTGTTCAACTATCTTTTTAAAAACCTCTATATCAGCTGAGTGATGGTGGCTGATGCCTATTATCCTTGCTACTCAGGAGGCTGAAATCTGAGAATCACAATTCACAACCATCCTGGGCATGAAAGACTTTTATCTTCAATTAACTACCAAAAAAGCCTGAAGTGGAGCTGTGGCTCAAGTGGCCAAATGCTAGCCTGTAGCAAGAAAGCTCAGGGACAGTGCTCAGGCCCCGAGTTCATGTCCTAAGACTGGCACGCACGCACACACACACACACACACACAAACTCACATACACATCCACCTTAACCCATATGCACACATGTACATGCACACACACACACACACACACACACACACACACACAAACATGTATCACCTCAACTTAAAACAACCTCTATCTCCAAATATCCCCATTTCAAGGTACTGAGGGTTAGGAATTAAACATCAATTTTGAATATTCACTTAGCCTCTTCAAAAACAGGGATGATAATTTGCTTTCCTCATATGGCTGATTTACATAGTAAATGAAATGTTTATAGAGAGGATTTGATATGGCACTTGGCACTTAAAAGTACTCAGTTGATGTTGACTGTTTTGATATTGAATCTAATAGCTCTCCTCATTTTGGTGACATCTACATGGTGACATCTACAAAGTGACACAAGCATGATCTATGATCTTGAGAAGCTTTCATTCTATAATCTAAAATCTTAGGTCTACGCATTTATAAGATTATTTCTTTGTTGCTTTGTATGTCCCTCCCCCACAGTATAACCCCTGCTTTCACTGTATTTGATGTCGGTATAATTTGTGTAGGGGAAGGGGAAAAACAAGTCGTTTAAATAAGAATACAGGTGGACCCGTTGCAACAATGAGAAGTACAAGTTGTCATGTCGAAACGAACTTTACAACTTTGGTGGGGGGGGGAGGATTGGGTAGGGGGGAAGAGGCTGGGAAGGGATGGATGGGAAGGGTAAACAAAGGAGGAGGCTACAATGTTTGATAAGAAATGTACTCATTATCTTGCCCATGTAATTGTAACCCCTCTGTACAGTATTTTCACAATAAAAAATAAATAAAAATTAAAAAAAACTTAGGTCTAGAGAAAACTGTATATCTCTATCTCCATTTCTGTATTCTATCTATCTATAATCTATCTCTAGCTATCTTTTTCTTCTTCATCATGATCATCATCATCATTGTCATCATCATCTGTATATAGTGTTATGGGGCATTACAATTGATAGATAGGCACTTTATTGCTTGAATAATGTTTGCATCCCTTTAGATCTGGTTGTTTTTGTGTTAGTGTCTTCCTTTTTGCCCAGGACAGCCTGAACCACATTCTCTTATTTATACTTCCCACTGTTGCTGGGATGACAAGCATGAACCACCAAGCCCAAGACTTTCTATTGAGATTGGGAATCACATGAACTCTTTTTCACAGTCTGGCATGGAACCATGATTCTCCTGGTTTCAGCCTCTCATGCAGCTGGGATGACAGATGTGAGACACCATTGATCAACTTAGCTTTTCTTTTTGGTGGGGGGGAGGGGTAAATGTCTTACCCCATTGAGTCTTGTTGATCCTGTCTTTTGTTGAAAAGACTTACTTTATTCTTCCCTTACCCTACTTTACTCCCTTTATAACTTCCATTTGTAGGAATATATGTATATATATAATTATATCAAAATTAGCAAAATAAAAAATAAAGAAAAAACATGTGTTAAGTTTTAGATATAATTGAAACAAAAATTGTATATATTTGAATTATACAGTGTGATACTTTTATGTGTGTACATTGTAAACATACACATATATAATCAAGATAATTAACACATCTGTCTCCTCAAATAGCTTGAGTTGTGTCTGATGAGAACACATAAGACATATTCCCTTATGAATTTCAAGTGTACAACAGAATAAAATTAACTATAATCATCATGCTGTACATTAACTCTCTGAAATGTATTCATCTTATAGCTACATCTCTGTAGCTTTTGACATTGTCCTATTTTCCTTGACCTGAGCTCTGGGTAATCAACCTTCTATTCTCCGTGCATATAAATGAGATAATGAAATAAATAAGATCATGATATCTTTATCTGATATCTGAGGACAATGCCTCCCAAGTTCATGTTGTCACAAACGCACATAGAATCTCATTCATTTTTAAGGCTGAATAATGTTCTACTGTAAATTCTACATTTTCCTTTATCATTTGAAAGTGTAGTCATCAATATGAATTTTAGAATTGTTTTTGCTTTAACTTGTAGTAGGAAGACCCCTACTCAGACAGGCAAGCCAGCCTAGTTGTTTGGAGTGACAGAGCCCACCGCAACAAAGTTGTTAACAAAGAAGCAACTTTATTGAGAAGGTTCCTACACTGACCAATCAGGGAGGCAGCATAGACTTGGGTGCTGATACTGTGACCAGGAGCAGCCCACATCCTTTGTTTTTGTTTTTGTTTTGTTGGCCATGGGGCTTGAACTCTGGGCTTGGGCGCTGTCCCTCAGCTCTTCAGCTCAAGGCCAGCGCTCTACCACTTGAGCTACAGCGCCACTTCCGGTTTTCTGTTGGTTTATTGGAGATAGGAGTCTCACGGTCTCTCCTGCCCAGGCTGGCTTTGAACCGCGATCCTCAGATCTCAGCCTCCTGAGTAGGTAGGATTACAGGCGTGAGCCACCAGCACCTGGCCCACATCCTTTGGTTTTTAAAGGCAAAATTCATGAGGTTGAGCCTGGTCACTTGCAGGTGACCAATGGGATTGTAACACACACAAAGGATTGTACAGTCATACCAGACCACACGCAGGTAGCCAGTGAGGTTACAGTTTGTCTCATAATGGATGTTTAAACCAGCCTATCACTTTGGTTTAAAATGGCATGCAAATTCGGTGGGCAAAAGGTGGTGTTTACCATAAGCAGGTGGTGTTGCCAGTAGAGCAAAATTACAACCTATCTGATTTATTGATCAGTCTTTAATTGGAACAATCAAGTGTGGGTTAGGTTGTTAGGGGGATGGGGACCAGAGGCATTTTTTCATTCCGGGAACAGGGCTAATTGGAACCAAGATGTGGCCCTGTGATTAAGGTTGTTTTTCTAGTTTGAACATTGTCTAAAGGTTACAGTCACATAGTGAGTCAAGATGGAGCCTAAAAGGCCTAAAATAGGGTCAAAGCTCAAAATGGAATCATACCAGCTTGGGTCCCATCCAGAGTCCACTTCAAACTGATGATTTATAAATTTATATTGGACTAGCATCAGTGAAAATGTGTAGTATTTCTGACCCCCAACACCCATATCCAATCATCATATAAACCCACGTTCCCATCCCCAAGACTGATTTCATTGAGAAATAGTGTGGTCTAGACCACAGAATAACAGTGTTTACAAGTCTCTGGATGATTCTAAAACCTGGAGGTCTCCTGTTAGGAAATCTTGTTACTCTTTTTTAATTTGTTGCAGATCAGATATCCACTGTCATCAATGGTCCTTCAACAAGTGTGAATTTTTCTATCTTGTAACTTAAACATTATTTTTTGCATTTTAAACATTACTATGTACATACTATTTGTGTGTGTGTGTGTGTGTGTGTGTGTGTGTGTGTATGTGTGTGTTATGTGTTTTATAATAAAAACATACATTTTTCAATCTGGGTCTCTGGCATGGAACTCCTGAAACTTTTAATTTTCTAAGTGATCTCAGTGGTAAGAATATCTTTTGTTATAGTTGGTTTTAGTCCAAGTTCCTGACACAAGAGATTTAAGATTTTTGGAATGTCCAGAATAAGGACTGTCTTTTATATGCTAATTATGTGATTGGTGGCTGAGGGTTTTCAAGTAGCTTCTAGATGGAGCGGGTCCCAGAAAGACCCAGGCATAATTGAATCTTCCTGACATCTGGAGAGAGAAGAGAGTATAAAGATAAAGTTAATCACCAGAAGTTAATTGTTTAATCAACCAAGGCTATGTGAGAGAATCTATAACCCCTAAGCAGGGATTAGGAGATCTTCCAGGTTAGTGAATGTATCCCTTTGCACCTCATATCTCTTTTAAACCCCATATGTGCACGGCACTCTATGCCCTTTCTCAATTGAGTCATTATAATAAACTAGTACATGTAAGTAAAATATTTTACAAAGTTATGTGAGCCTTTATAGCAAATCCTCAACCGGAGGGTAAGGTAGGGGAAATCTTGACTGGAGCCAGGTTAGACAGAAGTTGAGGAAACATTGCTTGTGCTTGGAGACAGTCGAGTGGGAGAGCCTTCAACCTGCACAGTCTATGTTAGCTCTGAGTAGCTAGTATCAGAGTTGAATTAATTTTTAGGACATCATGTTGATTTCTGCAGAGAACTGGGAAATTGCTTGGTTTGGAAAGCTCATACATTTGATAGCAGAAGTGTTAAAAGAAGAGAAATACTTTTCCTTTCCTATATCTTCATTTGATGGTTTATTGCTAACCAAACTGTGTAGAAGAATTTTTAAATATTGGGGCCCTTTGTGAAATCTATTAGGTTTGATTAGCCATAGATGAAGCCTATAGAAAGGGAACTATGTGGCTGAAGAGTCAGAGAATACCTCAATTGAAAAGATCCTATTTGTGAAAGGCACAATTATAATAGCATTGTAAATAGGGGAGTTCAGAGCTAATCTTGTGACCAGTACCCTGAAGAAAGCTTGCAAACACTGCTGGGATTGTCATTGCTGAAAAGAGAATGAGAATCCTATGAACCACAATAGATACTGTCAGAGCTGGTGGGAAGAGTGTGCTTTCTAGGCCCCACAACCACATGACTTCTTGACAGGTTCAGCTCAAATTGAGAGTGGTGCATCAGAACTACAGAAAGTCTTAATGATCAGCTGGGTGCTGGTGGCTCATGCCTGTAAGCCTAGCTACTCAAGAAGCTGAGATCTGAGGATTGCAGTTCAAAGTCAGCCTGGGCAGGAAAGTCCGTGAGACCTCCAATTAACACCAGAAAATCAGAAGTTGTGCTGTGGCTCAAGTGGTAGAAGCTTGCCTTGAGCTGAAGAGCTCGGGGACAGTGCCCAGGCCCAGAGTTTAAGCACCAAGACTGGAAAAAAAAAGTCTTAGCGAACTATTCCCATGCTTGTTGTTATAAGGCTGTATTGTGAATTGTGTCTCTACAAAAGTTCTGTGTTGAAGACGTTGTGCTAATATCTCAGAATATGTGCATTTGGAGAAAGTGTCTATTCAAAGATAAAGCAAATTGTAGTCATTAGTGCAGGTGCTAATCCAATATGACTGGTGTCCCTATCAGGAGAAGAGATTAGCATACAGGTAGGTACCCAAAGAAAGGATAGCCATCCATAAATCAAGATGAGAAGACTCAGAAGAGAGACACAAGCCTGTCAATGCCTTGACTTTTTACTTCTAGTCTGTCTGTGAGAAAATATAGGTCTTTGGTTTAAGCCACTCAGTCCTAGCCAAGAAATAATCTAACTAACTCCTCCCACTCTTAACTTAAAACTCTGGGGATAAGTTTATGATTTGATTTTGCTATGTCATTCATTGTCCTTATGGGGAAAGAATGAATTGATGATTTTATGTAAACCTGGTCACATGAAGCAATGGCCAGCATTATTTGGAATTAGTTAATTGGTATTCTGATTATTTTTAAGTAGTGAGGTCAGATCTGGCTGGCACCATATTGGCCACATGGTGGATGGTAGAATTTGCATCTTGTCTTCTTGCTGGGGGAGGGTAACGCCCCCACCTTCCAGGTGATTGGCGTGCTCAGATCCCTGGAGGCAGGGGCGGGCACCTGGCTGATAGGTTACTGAACATATCAGTCCAGTGCCTGGGACTAGGAATTTCCTGTGGACCTGCCCCTCCTCGGGCCCCCTCCCCCCCACACCATTTAGGCCTGATCAGCACAGGGGCACGTGTGTCTCTGAGTTTGAGTTCTGTGTCCTGTTTCCTGGCTCATCTCCAGTCACTGCGGCATCCAATTCAATTAGTTTGTTGATACTGATTTGTTGATATTGTTTTTGTTCTTTCTTTCCTCTCTGGCATGTTTCTTAACTATGTTATGTGTATTTGGGGGCTGCAGGCCTTTGTAACAATGGGCTGCTTGCAGACTGCTAACTGTGTAATAAAGACTCCAATAGTCCATCTTCTAAAATATGGTTTCTCTGTTAAGTTATCTTGCAACAATATATGGTTATTTATCTTGCACGTGTATTTAGGATGGTTCAGTCTTTTTTCTTAAATCTTTCTCAGACTTGGAAGTCTTGGTAAAATTGAGTTTTTGGAATTACATATACATTTTCACTTTGGAAATCTTTGATACTGATTTCTATTGTGTCATTATAAAATAAATATTCATCCTTTATGTGTGTTTTTCCTAACAAATATGCTCAGTAGATAGTTCCATTTAAACCTAACCACTTACCTCCTAAAGTTTTGTGGTCAAAGAGAGAATGCGAATATGGATTAAGGTTTTGGTATAGGATGCGAATGTAGATATTTATAGATGTTTGCTGAAAATAAATGTAAAGCTTTATAGTTTTTTTTAAAGCAGTCACTTTAAATTGACTACATAAAAACAGTAGCATCAGAATTTACTGCATTGGTGAAATTATGTGGCACACAGTCAGTGGGAGCAAACATAAAAACAGCAAAGCAGTAAGTGATTGTGCCAGCATCACATTGTGTACCTGAACATGGCAGCCTATAAATTAAAGCTCTTTATTACACTGACCAAGCTTTATGAGCAAGTTTGTTTTTCTGGCATCAAAGGTAAAGTTTAGCCAGCACAATGTTTTCAATGTTTCAAATCATTTGCAATTTAACTTTCATTTATCTCTGAATAGGACTCTCCTAGGCAGAAGTTTGAAACTTCATCTTTCATTTATGTTCAATGATGCTGAACTCATAATTATAACATTGAGATTGAATGTATGTTCTATCCTACTCACAGATGCAAAGATTTCAAATACCTGCCAAGAGAAAAATTCAACTGACATTAGGAAGGCTCTGTTTTCCTCCAGCTGCTTAAAATTTTACATGCACTTAGAATCACAGATGTGGCTTTGTCAAGGCAAGGAGAGACTGACCTGGGAAAGGAATTCAGTTCCAAGGTGTGGAGGTGGGGCTAGAGTATGGGGATGTAGAGAAGTGTGACTTCTCTTTCTGTCCATAAATAAGAACTTGGATGAACAGATTTTAGTACTCTATTGTTCCTGAGTCACTTCAAATTGAGATTGCTCACTATACTTTTTGAAGTTATGAATGCAGTGATTAAGCAGTAAGAACCCAGTATGAGCTTGTGAGAAGCAGTTATAATTTAAAGGCAGACACATCAGCACAGTATACTATAAGAAACATTGAAATCAAGACCTCGGGATTTTGTTTTCTCTCCAAGACTAACTTGGGGCTAGGAATTCCTTTATAGTCATTGTAGATTTAGAGTATTCCAAAGGATGCAAGTCTCTTACTGGATTATATCTTGCTTTCCATAACTGGATTACAGATTAAATATTGACACAAAATCCCTAATCTCTCAACTAATAAGTCCTCACTGTCGTCGCATAGGAAAAAACCTGAGAAGAACCAGTTTCTGCATGGCAAAGCACATAGCTAGGAAGATCAATAGAAAGCCCATGGATTGTGAGAAGATCTTCACTAGCCATACAACAGACAAGGATCTCATATCTAAAATATACTTAGAACTCAAAAAACTATAACCCCCAACAACAAATCCTCAAAGAAACAACTACCCCATCAACAAGTGGGCTAAAGACACATGAAGAAATGCTCAACCTTTCTAGCCATAAAAGAAATGCAAATCAAAACAACATTGAGATTCCACCTCACCCCATTAGAATGGCTAGAATCAAGAAATCTAATAACAACAGATGCTGGAGGGGATGTAGCCAAAAGGGAACCCTATTGCATTGTTGGCGGGACTGTAAACTTGTTCAACCACTTTGGAAAGCAGTATGGACGTTCCTCAACAAACTCCACATAGAGCTCCCTTATGACCCAGCAATCCCACTTTTGTGCATTTATCCAAATGATCATAAACAAGGCTACACTAAAGCTACCAACACAACTATGTTTATTGCAGCATTATTTACCATAGCTAAGATACGGAACCAATCCAGATGCCCCTCAGAAGATGAATGGATAAAGAAAATGTGGTATATGTATACAATGGAATTCTATGCCTCCATTAGAAAGAATGACACTGCCCCATTTGTCAGGAAATGGAAAGACTTGGAAAAAATTTTATTAAGTGAAGTAAGCCTGGTCCAAAGAAACATAGGTCCCATGGCTTCCCTTATTTGCAATAACTAGTTTAAGTCTAAGTCAAGCAGAAAAGTTCAAAAGCTATGTACATATAACCATATAAGATGATGTTAACTGAAATGAACCCAAGATAGGGACACAGGTGGATTTTTTTTCTTGCTATTGTTTTTAATGTATTTAAAATGTAGTATGTGATTTTTTTTTCTCTTGTATGTTCTTGCCCTATGGTATAACCCCTGTTTTCACGGTATTTGATGTCGGTGCCTTACATCTTGTATATACATTTTTCTAATTTGGGGAGGGGAAGGGAAATAACAAAATGTTGAAATAAAGATACAGATTGACTCATTGTAACAATATGATGTATAAGACACTGTGTTGAAAATGAACTTTACAACTTGGAGGGGAGGGAAGAGTTGGGGAGTTGGGGAGGGAAGGCATGGTAGGGGAAAAACAAAGGAGGAAGTAACAATGTTCAATAGGAAATGTACTTATTACCTTACTCATGCAATTGTAAACCCTCTGTACAGTATTTTTACAATAAAAACATAAAAAATAAACTAAATAAAAATGCTAAAAACAGAAAACAAAACAGGCACCAAGGGTATGTGATGCAAAAGCCAGGATCTTTACAAATAGATGTGGAAAATCTCTAGTCCTTCTGGTCAAAATATACTCTGAAAACCACGGTGTGCTCTCGTAATGATTCTGTTCAGCACTTAATCTCTATTCTATAGGAAGCTATTTAGCCAAACTTCAATTTTATACTTTCATTAGAATGAGAACAATTGGGATTGTAATGCCAGTGGATTGGGATGGAGAAGAGGATCTGATTTCTGAGGGTGAACAAGGAGAAATAGGACTGATTTCATTACTTTGTAAATAAGATTGTAGATGGTAGTTTAGAAATAATGTTTTACCCAAGGTAGTGATAGAAATGTTGTAGACAAAAGGTGAACCTGACATTTTCTGTCTGCATGTTATGATTTGGCCCCTTGATCTTTGCATAGTAAGAAAACAGTTTAGTGGAGTTCAGCCTCTGCTGCAGAGCTGACTCTGGTTTGGATGATAACAACCTAGCAGATAATTTGGATCCACATGACCTAACATACAACAACCCAGAAGACAGTTACTATCTGTGTACTATTTGGGCATGATGCTCATTTTTTGCTCTTTTACTACAGCAAATAATCTTTTAAATAAAAGATAGGCATTCCATCCTTGGGCTATGATGAAAAAGTTTTCATTCTGAATGTTGTTGATCATAGCCTTTTTTGATCTTCCTTTTATCCATCATGTAAAAATATCTGTCCTCATTGACTTATCTTTTCTAAGATACAGTTCTAATAAAATGAAATTTCTAAATAAAATCACTATCATTTGTTGGACTCCTCCCCAACCATTTTCTCTACCATGTTCCATCCCATAACCATCTAAAAATAGAACAGATTTCCACATACAGAAGAAAGATCTCTTCTAGTTACAAACCAGAGAGGTGAGATTTCAGATATATCTAGTTTACCAGGATTGATACACTCCATGAACCACAAGGAGGGCTCAGGATGGCTTGAATGAAAAAGGCTTTAATGTTCATGGCATTACTTTTCTTTAATTTAAATTTTATTATAAAGGTGATGTGCAGAGGGGTTACAGTTACATAAGTAAGGTAGTGAGTACATTTCTTTTTAAACAGTATTACACTCTCCCTCACTTTTTCCCCACTTTCCCCCTCCCAACGCCCCGCCAACCAAGTTGTACAGTTCATTTCCAATATAGTGTCTCATGAGTATCATTGCTGCATTAGTTCACCCTTTGCCTCACAGTTTCTGTGATTCTCCTTTCCTTCCCCAAATCAGATAAACTTATATACACGACAGGGCACAGAAACAAATAAGTGACAATAGGGAATTAAACAAAGGTGGATAAAAGGAAATAAAAAAATAGCTGCAAACAGTACAAAAAACCCTTTAGTTTCCATTTCTTGGAGTTAATTTCAATAAGCATCATTTTATATGGTCATTTTTACATAGCTATTAGGCCATTGTGATCCTCTGCTAATATAATCCAAGACATATTGTAGATATTGCAAATGAGGGAAACTATGCTGCCTATGTTTCTTTGGGTGTGGCTTGCTTTGCTTAATATAATTTTTTCCAAGTCTTTCCATTTCTTTATGAATGGGGCTATGCCATTCTTTGTGATGGAAGCATAGAATTCCATTGTGTATTATATATATATCACATTTTCTTGATCCATTCATCTACTGAGGGGCAACTGGGTTGATTCCATATCTTAGCTATGTATAAATAATGCTGCAATGAACATGGTTGTGCTGATAGTTTTAGTATAGCCTTGTTTGTGATCATTTGGGAAAATTGCCAAGAGTGGGGTTGCTGGGTCATAGGGAAGATCTATGTTTTAGTCTTTTGAGGAATTGCCATACTGATTTCCAGAGTAACTGAACAAGTTTCCATTCGTAGCAACAGTGTAGTAGTGTTCCCTTTCGGCCACATCCCTGTCAGCATCCGTTACTAGTTACTATTTGTTTTCTTGATAATGGCTATTCTAACTGGGGTGAGGTAGAATCTCAATGTTGCTTTTATTTGCATTTCTTTTATGGCCAGAGATGTTAACATTTCTTCATGTGTCTATTGGCCATTCTTATTTTCTCTTCAGAGAAGTCTCTCTTTAAGTCTTTAGCCCACTTGTTAATGGGGTTGTTTCTCTGAGGATATGCTTTTTGGGGGTTTAATTTTTTGAGCCATAGGTATTTTTTAGGTACGAGGCCCTTGTTTGGTGTATAGCTAGTAAAGATCTCCTGATGTGTGGGCTTTCCTATTTATCCTGCTACCTATGTCCTTTGTCATGCAGAAACTCTTCAGTTTAATGCAATTGCGTTTATTCATCCTTTCCTTGATTTGTTGTGTTTCTAAATCTTAGGAAGTTTTGGACTGTGCTGAGGAGCCCTAGTGTATATCCCCTATCCATTCCTGTAATATTTTCAGGGTATCTGTTCTTAGATTGAGGTCTTTGATCCATTTGGAATTGATTCTAATGCAGAGTGATATATAAGGATCTAACTTCTGTTTTCTATACATGTATAGGCAATTATGCCATCACCATTGGTTGAAGAGACTGTTTTTCTTCCATCTTGTGTTTTTGGTTCCCTTATCAAAGATTAGGTGGTCAGAGATTTGTGGGTTCATTTCTGGGTCTCCAATTCTATACCATTGGTCCTCAGTCCTGTTCTTGTGCATGGCATTACTTTTTAAAATGCTCTAGTACATTATCTTTTCCTCAAACAAGGGCAGGGGACTTTTTCATTTTTGCCAAGGGTCATTTGGATATTTATAGGATCATTTGTGGGACATAGAAAATTATTAACTTAAAAATTAACCTACTATGTTTGTTCAATCATTTAATTAACTCATCCCTGATGTGTTGGCGCTCTTACTCCAGTAAGAGTTCTTATTCTCTGGTTGGAACAGTTACATTTGATGGGATATGTGATGTGGGCTAAAATAAGTAATGTTGCTATTCACAATTGCTTTTCCAGGGTTGTGTCAGTCTGAAGCACAATCAATTCTTTGGTAAGGTACATTTTAGAAAGAATTGTGTGCAATAGTAACTTGTTCCAGACACAGATACATATTTCAATGCATGTCTTCTCACAGTGAGGATTTCATCAGTGCTTATGTAATGTTTATAGAACACAAGCAGTTGGAGGTTGTTGTACCTAGCTTTGAGCTCATCATCACTTTTCAGCTAAATGATTCTATGTTGTAGGTTATCAGGCTAGATCCACATTGAATCATGTAACAAAGATGTCCAATGATATTTACTTATTTTTCATGTCCTTGAATCTGTTGTGGGTATCTTAATTAGTTTCACATATTCATCCGTATATTCAAATGCTGTAGGATTTTTGTTCTTGCAGAGTAAAGAAATACACTGTTATTTCTTTTAAGTTTTACATTCCATGGCTTTACGTCAACTACAAGTGATTTCACATTTGAAAGCAGGGAGCTGAGAAAGTGGTTGTGGATAGCTAGTTTGACAGTCAGCTCCGAGAGGTACTTCGTAATGGCTGTGAGATCACACAGCCTTTTGCTTGAGCTGAGTCCCCTGACAGATTTCTCCTTTATCTCCATGAACTGTTTGACTTCATCCTTCAACTCATAGACTCTCATAAGCATGTTGCTGAGAATAAGCCACCATACTTACCATTGATTTTGGTAAGTAAAATCAATCATTATACTCAGAGTCAAGGCCATTCAGTGACTCTTTAAACTGAAATTTATTAAACCCTCTACTTTGGACAAACTTTACAAATACTTTTGCTGTGGACATTACATTGTTGAGTTGCAATGACTTTGCAGAGACTGTCTTAATGTATGTTGGAGTGGTATATAATTAAATCACTTGGATCAAGGCTGAGACAATTCAGTTCTTTCCTGACAAAGGCAATTAACCCCTTTTGGCTTGAACTATACTTATAGTTAGGCTACTTAACTTTTCATATGTTTGTTCAGGTTATTTTTCATTTATGAAATAAGTCTCCAAAACAAGTCCTCATCTTTTATAGTGTCCTTAATAGCTTCCAGTGACAGCAGTTCCTCTCACCTGTCAAAGTCTGGAGTTATCTTGGGGATGAAATTGGCCATTTGAGCAGTATTTGTTATGTCTTCCTTTTCTTGTCATAAGCCAGAACGAAATTTGGAAAATTTCAGAATCCTTCAATGCTTTCTCAATATCTTGTGCTAAATCAGTAATCCAATCTGAGGTGATTCTCAGAGACAAACTGACAATCTGAAACAATTTTATTTTGTTTAGTACTAACAACTCCACAGCAGTCACATTGAATCACAAGATACAGAGAAGCCACTTTTTGAGAGGTTGAACAGGGAGTCTTTATTAGAAAGCCAGAGACTGAAGCTGGGCACCTGTCCCCAGAAAACCTGCACCCTTGAATACACTTAACACTGTTAGAAAACTGAGTTATGAGGTTAGGAGAGTAAAGAAAGAGAAGAAAGGGGCTGGGAATGCGGCTTAGTGGTAGAGTTTTTGCCTAGCATGCATGAATCCCTGGGTTTGATTCCTCAGTACCACATAAACAGAAAATTCTGGAAGTGGCATTGTGGCTCAAGTGGTATAACACTAGCCTTGAGCACAGAGAGGCTCAGGGACAGTGCCCAGGTCCTGAGTTCAAGCATCAGGACTGGCAAAAAAGTAAAAATAAATAAAAGAAAGAGCAGAAAAACTGTACCAACAAACCAGATCAACTCCAATGGAGAGCGGAAATGGAATACCAAGGTGACCTGAGGAGAGTCAGCCGACATGAGACATGGCTCAGAATGGTGCCTAAGCTGGTTGGGGCCAAAAGTAGGGTCCTGGTCAGAGGGCAGGGTTACAGGAACTCAAGTTAGACCCAGTATCTGTATTTCATCACCACGTAGATTTCCAAAAACTTTCTCTGTAACGAGGCTTCTCAGTTTGTAATTAGCTCACTCACTATGTAATTCATATGAATATCTTTGTTACAATGAGGCCTAGTGAAATTGCTGTGTTGTGATTCCAACTGTGCTGAAGACCATTGATTTTATTCAGATGCATTTGACGTCCCGATTAATTAGCTTAGCATGTTTTGAGCTGTAATGATGCTCTAGATTAGAGTTCCATTAAAAAGAATTACTGCTAAGGTGCCATTACAAAATAGGCACACAGGTTTGCCTTTGCCTTCAACAACAACAACAAAAAATCACTTGTCCATTTCTCTTGGAGAGACTGGTAGGCTACATCAAATTTTTTTTCTTTTTTTCTTGTAGTCTTCATTTGTAGGATGTCACACCACCTAAGGTTTCCTTTTTTTTTTTTTTGCAGTTTTAAAATGATCTTTAAGTAATTGCACAAAGGAGTTGCCATTTAACTAAGCAGTTTATAATACAATGCATCTTGATCAATGTCATCCCTTACAATATTCTCACCCATCCAACTCTTGCCCACTCTTTCTCTCATTCTTCTTAATTTTGTAGGATATACATTGAACTCTTAACTGCATTCTTCCCCTCTTCGCCTCTTCATTTGTCTGCCCTTTCTCCACCCCCCCCCCACTGAACTCTGCCTTTGCCTTTTTAAGGATTTACACTATTTGAGGTGTCTCTTGAATCTACCATATTTCAGTTAACATATTTGTATACATTTCCATACCATTCAATATAAGTTCATAAGCTAAAACTATGTGATAGGACTTAACAAACCTTACCGTCTTAGAGTTTACTAGTAGCTTCTGTAACTCTATTTTGCTTTCTTGACTCAATCTTAAAGTTAGGACTGCACCCCGACCCTTGAGACTAGTTCCTTTTGCCTTGACATTTAAAGATCTATGTATTCATTGTTCAGTTTATCTTCCTACAAAGAGAGTCATAGAAACAGGTCATGCTGCCCTTGCTCCATGCTGTGCTTGGCTTTTGTAACTTCCTACTTGGCCTGCAGCTGCAGAAAAGAACCATTAGGGACTTTCCGACTCTGAACAAACAAGGAGGTGGGTATTCTCCTTTAAAGGGGGTCCTGAAAACAGGCTTGGGACTGTACTTGGGACTTGCTGACCCAGTGTAGTCTCTGGCCAGCTAATAAAGACTTTCTATTGGCTGTACTCTGTGTCTGTTATCTCTTCTGATGGCTTACCCCACAACAACTAGCTTCTACATATAGAGGAAAACATGCATCCTTTCTCTTTATGACTTATTTCACTTAATATAATTTTTTCCAGGTTGTACAACTACTTTAGAAATGGTGCAATATTATTCTTTCTAATGGATGAGTAAAATTCCATTGTGATCACTTAAGTTTTAACAATGATCATGTGTATGTGTGTGTGTGTGTGTGTGTGTGTGTGTGTGTGTGTGTGTGTGTATGCCTGTGTCTGTGTGTCTGTGTATGTCACCAGTAACATGATTGCATTTTGGTGATCACTGTTCTAACTTGGTTTGTTGGATAGAACATATCTAACATATAATTGGCTCTTGAGATCTTTTCTTTTACTGCAATTTCTTTAACTTTCACATGAGATTCAAGTTTTGTGAGGATCGTTGATAATGGATATAGGATAAGATTGGATTAGTTCCTTTTTTTTAGGTCTGAGACTGGGACTTGATCTTAGTACCTGTTGCTTTTGGTAGATTCAAGGGAGTACTTAAATAGTGTAATTCTTTACAAAGGCAAAGTCAAAGTTCAACAAAATAAAACACCAAGAAGCAGGTATTCCAAAGGTGTAGAGTGGAGTCAAGGGAAAAATGATAGACAAATGAAGAGGAGAAGAAGGAAAAAATGCAGCCAAAATCTAGTATACTTCCTACATAATTAAGCAGAGTGAGGAGATATGGGTGAGAACATCAAAAGGGGTGACATTGATGAAGATGCATTGTATCCATAAACTGCTTTGTTAAATGGCAACTCCTTTGTACAGCTACTTACAATAATGAAAAGAAAAAAAAGAATTAAGTGAAATGAAAAAAGATTGAAGTAGAGCTCTTGTCTGTGTCAAAAAGAAGCTGACAACACTGTTGACTGTTGCAGTGTCATCAAAGTGGCATGGAATCATCTCACCACAGCTTATCTCATCACTGGATTATAGTAGTTTCCCCACAGTGTGTTAACATTTTCACAACGTGCACACTCCCAGGTTGCCTGGCAGTGATTATCCTCTGAGTCACCACAATATAGGCAGATTGACCTCAGGCAGCCAATGAGAAGGAAGCATGTCAGTCCCCTTATGTGTTTAAATGTTTCACAAACTAGAGAGAAAAATTGGAAATGTCCTATAGACTTTTGCAATGTTTTGTTTATTATAGAATGGATATTCCTTGTGTGTGTGTGTGTGTGTGTGTGTGTGTGTGTGTGTGTGTCCAGATCCTGGGACATGAACTCAGGGCCTGAGCTTTGTCTCTGAGCAATTTTTTATTTTTTACTCAAAGATAGTGCTCTGCCACTTACAGCTTCATTACCAGCTTTTTGGTGGTGAAATAAGGATATTGGATCTAATGGGTACCATCTTGGCCACCTGGTGATGATAGGGAATTGGGTTTAACTGGTAACATCATTTCTTCATGGCAGAGGCAGAGATGTTCCACCCACAGTTGATGAGTGTGCCTGAATTCCTAGGGGCAGGGACAGAGAGTTGTCCATCCTGTATTTTGATCTTGGGAGACTCTGTGACCCTGCTTCCTAACTGAGTCACCATTTAGTCCTGGACCAGCTCAGCTACCTCGTGTCTCCTATCTCCTGGCTGTCCTCCGCTCCCCATGGTGTCCCACTTCATCTCTCCATTGGACTTGATCTGGTTTGCTGGTATCGTTTTTCTGCTCTTTCTTTGCTTTACTCCCATCATGGCTCAGTTTTCTAACAGTGTGAAGTGTATTCAAGGGGCTGCAGGTTTTTGTGACAAGAGTCCACCTGGAGTCTCCAGCTTTCCAATAAGGACTCCCTATTCACCTTCTCAAATTGTGGTTCTCTGTTTCAGGAAACCAAGTTCAGGTACAGTGGTAGTCAATTGGAGATCAGAGTCTCATTCACTTTCTTGCCCAGGCTGGCTTTAAACTGCAATCCTCAGACTTTAACTTCCTGAACAGCTAGGATTACAGGTATAAGCTACCAGTGTTCAGTCTTGCTTATCTCTTAAAATCACTATTATTATAAAAATCACTATTATTATAATTTGCTTAATATAAATTACATTTTCCTATAAAAATGCTTCTTGATTTATTGTATTTTGAATCCTTCCTGGCAGGTCCAGGACACACGACTTCATGTGCTAGCTAAGACTGCAAAGTAGACATTCTCCAGTTGTCCTAAAATATAAACTCTGTGAATACTGAATTTTGGACCAAAGATACATCTCCTTTCAGCATCTCTTTTAGAATAGCATTGAATCTACCAACCTCAATTCAGTTAAACACACCGTAGGCACCTAATGTGTGCCAGGCCATGGATTGGGCACTAGATCCACAATGTACAAATGACACAGTGTCTGACCTCAAGTTGCTTTAAAATCTTTGGTGTTAAGAGATGAATAGAGACTCCCACTAGTGTGGTTAACACTAATAGATATAGATATGCATAGGAGTATGAAGGGCAGGAGAAGGAAAAATTTATCTAATGAGAAGGACATTTTCTTTCCAACCTTCTGTAATGAACCATGAATTCTCATTGACAGTTGTTTTGGAAAAATATGGAGTAAAGGAACCTGCTGCCATAGAAGGAAAGGACTGAGGCCAAAGACAGATTCAGAAGATCCAGGATTACACTGATTGCATTTTGGGGGGGAATTTACTGACCAACGTATGCCAAGACTAGTGGATCTCTGTGATTTGGGTTTGACATAAGAGTCATATAGAATGGTCAGGACAAAAATGACTGTATCAAAGTCAGAATATACCTGGTTAATCTCAAGTTAATATCTAAGATGTTAGGCACATTTGTGGTTCTGGTTCTGATGGCAGCATGTTCTAGTTGAAAAGCTACATCTACCACTCTAATAGTTTTGTTTATACTTTTATTATGTTGGGAAACTATGTGGGGAAAACACACCAGGGTTTCACGGTCAGGAATGGTGGTTATTACTAAAGATAGCTGCAGTCAGATCAAGTGAATTCATGCGATAGCTTCAAGAGATGCAGAAATGCAAGACACACTTGTATATTAGGTATTTTCTGGCTTTAAAAATTAAAACCAAACATACAGGTATAAAGCTGCTCTGTCCCTAGTATATCGTTATTATTAGCTATGATAAACCACCATTTATACCTATTAAATCTTGGGGAAATGGCTTAAAATCACACATTGTTATTATTAAGTGAAATCCTTGACAGTCTTGTTCTAATGATCTGAACTTGTTACGATTTACATGTAGAGATTCTCTAAATGACCCTAAAATCTTGGTGAAATAGCTTCAAATCCAAAGGAATAAAGAAAAAAAATCCTGTCACAGGTGCCAATTTTACAGGAAAGAAACAAAAGCATGGGAGTTAAATCAGAAGGAAAAAAAAGGATGGTGGGAGGAGAATGCATTCAAACCACAGTATATATTTCAGGCTCTTTGTATAATCTCCAATGGCTTGAGCCACTTAGCAGAACAGTACCTCCTAGGGCAAAATACTTAATAAGAATGCATGGAATACAGCTTCAACTCAGCTCATGAGCAATTCTCCTGCTGCCATTATAATTCCCAGGATGCATCTGCTCCTCCCAGGGGACCTGGGTAGCAATTGCTCAATGTAGAACAAGGGGGAAAAAGCAATGCCCTCTACTTCTAATTATGCTCAAAACATGGTGTTACCCTACAAAATCATCTTTCCTGATTTCTGAATTCAGTAAGCTCTTCAAGAAGGAAAATAAGTTTTAATTTCTAATTACAGATACAGGATAATCCTAACATTAATGATAGTGAATATAATCACCCAGTTAGCAGAGATGCTCAATGAGGTAGAATTAATATGATCCAGAAAAGAAAAGTAAAAGTCCAAGTTGCTAATGTAATCACTTTAAAATACCTCCTGGCTCTTTTTGAAACAGAATCAACTAGTGAACAATAAGTTACTTTTTACTTTCTTTTTTTTTTTTTTTGTGAGTGTGTGCTGGCCCTAGGGCTTGAACTCAGGGCGTGGGCACTGTCCTTGAGCTTCCTTTGCTCAAGGCTATCACCCTAACCCTTGAGCCTGAGCCCTACTTCCAGCTTTTTTGATAGTTAACTGGAATAAGAGTCTCATGATCTGGCGCCTGGCCAGTGAGTGACTTCTTAAAAAAAATTTTTTTTTCTTGTGGAGTGCTGGTGGCTCATGTCTGTAATCCTAGCTACTCAGGAGGCTGAGATCTGAGGATCTAGGTTCAAAGCCAGCCCAGGCACGAAAGTCCGAGAGACTCTTATCTCCAATTAGCCTCCAGAAAACTGCAAGTGGCTCTGTGGCTCAAATAGTAGAGTGCTAGTCTTGAGCTGAAGAGCTCAGGGACAGCGCCCAGGCCCAGAGTTTAAGCCCCATGACTGACAAAAAAAGAAAAGAAACAAGAAAAAAAGAAAACCTTTTAGATTCTTATGACACATGAAAATTTCCAATTAGAACCTTGGCCTTTAAATTTAATTTTGCATACATGTCAGTGAGAAGTATCAGCTTCTCCATTTTTACCTTTTTGTCTATTGTAGGATTTGTAATGAAATTTAGTTATTTCTGACAATCAGTAATAATTAGAATAATGAATAATCAGTCTCCTTTGTGCTCTACACAGGCAATCATAGTAGGCCATCCTGGGCAGAAGCTTTCACATTACCCTGGGGTTGGGGAGGAAGAATGGCCAAGGTGGTAGGTAGATGTGGGGTAAATGGCTCCTACTTAAAATCATTAGTTTGTTGTCTCCTGTGAAATTCACATCTCTGTAGCAAAGACAACACAAAACAAGATCTGAAGATGTTGTAAGTGAGGTAATGAGAATTTCCATTTGGGATATAATTAAAATGTATGAAAGTTCTTGATGATCTGGATATAGGGCTTGGAATTATATGAAGAATATCTGCCATATTATATTAACATTTGTCCATCTTCTGCTTTGGTATTCAGCTCCACTTTTCAGAAGCAGGGCAATTTTATATCAGGAACTGACTCTAACTGATGATAATCTGATATTAGTCAGCAGGCACACTACAAAAGGAATCAGTACTCTCGGTTGGTGAATGACATTTGTATGTGTCCTTAGTTGCATCAATATGTCCCCCAAAATGAATGTCGAGGCAGAATGATTCATGAAACAGGAGGATACCAATTCCAAGAGTGCTATTCTGAATTAATTCTTACTAACAACCATGTCCACTTGAATGTGAGGAATCAGCCCTCCAAGAATTAGATGGGAAATACTGCTTTACTCTATGCCACAGATTTCTACAGTCTTTCTGATTAGGCACATGGCTGTAAATCTGATTCTGGGAAATTCTGTAATCACATTTCCAGCAAACCTTTGATGTATCCTGTACTGAAACCCTGCCATTACGTTTTCATGAGAACTCATTGCTATTTGCCTTATTAATAAAGGTTTTGTCACATTTTATTCTGTTTAGATATCTAACATGAAAGCAATGTCTTGAAAAGACATGAGTCATTCCTTTCATATTCATTTCTGCTTTGACTTCTGCAATAAAATATACTATTTATTTTCTTTAAGTGTGACATTTATTATCATATTTACCTTTTTGCTCTTGGGATCATAACCAAAAAGAGAAAGAATGAATTCTTTGGAGATATTTGGTATTGGAATGATGTTAAAGTTTTATAGTTCAAAGATGTCTGAATGCCAGGTAGGATGACAAAAGTTTGTTGTTGTTGTTTTGCACCCAGGATTTCAGAACTAAAACTAAAATTCTAGGCAAACCAAGGATATTGTTTAGCATGGTGCTGAGACAGTGAGTTGAGGAATGAAATGAGTTAGAGCAGAAAAGAAGCCATTGGGAAAAGGAGTCACCTGTCTGGAAAGAAACTCTACAGAAGTATAATACCAGAGGATGTGAATTGAAACAAAACCTTTCTTCTCTTAGAAAGTATGGTCTGAGGATTCAAAGAGAAGTAGCAGCTGGGCACTGGTGGCTCACACCTGTAATCCTAGCTACTCAGGAAGCTGAGATCTGGTTCAAAGCCAGTCCGGGCAGGGAAGTCCTTGAGACTCGTATTTCCAATAAACCACTCAGAAAACCGGAAGTAGAGCTGTGGCTCAAGTGGTAGACTGTTTTCCTTGAGCTGAAGAGCTGAGAGACAGCACTCAAGCCCAGAGTTCAAGCCCCATGAAAGAGAGAGAGAGAGAGAGAGAGAGAGAGAGAAGTGGTATTTCTGATTCCCTGAAATCTTTTTGGTATTTGGCTTCATTTATCCTCCTGCCCAAGATTTCTTTTTTATAATTCAATTTTAATTAATTAAATTTAACTTTACCTTTTTAATTGACAAATAAAAATTTTCAAATGTTCTTAAACGGTATACTATAATATTTAAATACACATATACATTGTGGAATGGGTAAATCAAGGTACTTACCACACGCATAACCTCACATACCATTTATGTTGTTATAGAAACCACTTACAAATCTACTTGAAAAACAATTTTCAAGAAAACAATGTATTAGCTGATGTCACTGTGTTGTACAATAGATCTATTGCACTTATGCCTCCTGTCTAGTTGAAATTTTGTATCCTTTGACTGACATCTTTCCAATCACATCACTCTCCTGGCTCTGGTGACCTCATTTTATTTTCTGCTGTTTTTTTTTTTAGTGCAGTTTTCTCTCTTTTCTTTCTTTCTTTCTTCCCTCCTTCTTTCTTTCTCTCTCTTTCTCTTTCCTTTTTTTCTTTCTTTCTCATTCCACATGTAAGTAAAATTCATGCATCAAGTATCCTTTTGTATTTATTTATTTTCAACACCAAGGCTTGAATTTAGGGCCTCAATACTTATTTTTTTCTGCTCACAGCTGGCACCCTTGTACCATTTGAGCTATACTTCAGGTTCAGCTTTTTCACTGGATAATTGGAGACAAAATATCTCAGAGATTATTCTGGCGAGTGGCTTTGAATTATAATCCTCCAGGTCTCAACCTTCTGAGTTGTTAGGATTGTAGGTGTGAGCTGCTGGTGCCTGACTAGCATGTGGCTTTTGGTGACTGGATTATTTCACTTAGCATGGTGTCCTCCAGTTTATCTGTGTTATTGCAAATGACAGGATTTCCTGTCCTGCCCCAGCCATATGGCCTTTAATAACCCTTCTGAATATCTCTTTGACAATAAAATCAAATACATAAATAAATAAAACCAAGAGGAAATGTACTCATTACCTGACTCATATAATTGTAACCCCTCTATCTCACTGTTACAATATACATTATACAATATACATTAGTTATGCAATAATAATTTTATTAAGCTATTTTATACATTTATATAATATACTTTGATCATAATACCTTCATTTCTCTTTTGCCCCTTTCACTAATCTCCTTCACTTCTTCAAATAATCTTCCTTCTATATTTTAAAAATCTTGATTCCACACATAAGAGAAAATATCCAGTGTTCATTTCCCTGTCTGGTTAATCTGGTTAAACATGATGATCATTATATTTCCATCCATTTTCCTGCAAGTGACATGATTTCATTTTTCTTTATGGCTGAGTAATGCTCCATTGTAAATGTAACTTAAGTTTCTTTATTCATTCATCGACTGAGGGGCAACTAGGCTAATTCCAGAACTTGGCTATATTAAATAGTACATGAATGTGTAAGTTTTCTATTGCATGTTAACCCTCATTCATTCATACATACCAGGAGTCACATAGCTGATTTATATGATTCTTATTTTTTATTTTTATTTTTTTCTAGGGCTGAGAACTGAACCCAGGGCCTTGCATGCACCAGGCAGGTGCCCTTTTGCTGGGCTAAACCCCCAGCCTCATTTTTTTTATTTTTTGAAGAACCTCCATTTTGATTTCCGTAGTGGCTGCACTCATTTTATTTGCACACCATTTTATTTGCACAGCATTTGATGTTTGTTTTGTTTTGTTTTTATCCATTCTGATTGGAGTGAGGTGGAATCCCAATATAGTTTATTTTGTATTTCTTTGATAACAAAGGTTGTTAAATTTTTATGTTTCTTTTGACCATTTTTCTTTAGAGAATTGCCTGTTCAGTACATTGGCCCATTTATTGATTTGTTCTTTTGATGTTTAATTCTTTTGTGTTATTTATATATTCCCAATATTAGTCTCCCATCAGGTGATTAGCTAGTAAGTATTTTTTCCCATTCTGTGGGTTGTCTTCTGCTTCTGGTAATTATTTCCTTTGCTGTACAGCAGCTTTTAAATTTCATGATATACCATTAGTAATTCTTACTCTTATTTCCTGAGCTACTGAATCCTATTCAGAAAATCATTGTCTCTGCTTATATATTGAAGAATTTTCCATATGACTACCTGTAGTAGTTTTAGAGTTTTAGTTCTTAAATTAATGTGTTTGATTCACTTTAGTTTGATTTTTTGTTTGGAATGAGAGACAGGATCTATTTTCAGTCCTCTATATGTGGATGCTCAGTTTTCTGAGATGCTCTTGTTAAAGAGGCTATTTTTTCCTCCAATGTGTATTTTTGGCACCTTTGTTGAGAATCATGGTGGTAGCTGTATGGTTTTATTTCTAGGTCCTCTGTTCCATTATTCTACATCTCTGTTTTTGTGTCAGTATGTAAGTCTGCTTTTGTTACTATGACTCTATTAAGTATATTTTGAAATCAAGTATTGTGATATTTCTAGCATTACTTTTTTGGTTCAAGATTATTTTGGCTATTCAGTCTTTTGTGTTTCCACATGAATTTTCGGATTTTTCCCCTATTTTTATGAACAATGTTATTAAAAATTTGATTGACTTTGCATTGATTCCATAGAAAGCTTTTAGTAATATGGTCATTTTACAGTATTAATACTGCTGATCCTTGAACATAGAAGTTGTTTTTTGTTTTATTTTTTTTTTTTTTGGTCTGGTAGTGGGGCCTGAACTCTGGGCCTGGGTGCTGTCCCTCAGCTCTTCAGCTCAAGGCTAGTGCTCTACCACTTAACCAAAAGGCCACTTCTGGCTTTTTTCTTTTTGCTTATGTGGTGCTGAGGAATCGAACCCAGGGCCTCATGCATGCAAGGCAAGCGCTCTAACACTGAGCTACCGTCCCAGCCCTGAACAAAGAAGCTTTTCTATCTTCTGGTATTTTCTTCCATTTTTTCCTTTACTGTTTCATAGTTTCTACAGTAGAGGTCTTCATTTCTTTCATTGGCTAGTTTTAGTTTTTTCAGAGTTTTTAATGTAAAGAAATACTGAATTTTGTAACAAGCTTCTGTATCTATTGAAATGATTTTGAGATTTTTGTCCTTAATTCTATCTAGGTACTGTATTATGTTTATTGATTTATATATGATGAACTATCCTTGCATCACTGAACTCAGATAACTTGATAATAATGTATGGTCTTTTTAGTGTGTTGTTGAATTCAGTTTGCAAATATTTTATTGAACATATTTTGTACCTATGTTCATCCAGGAAATCAGTTTATAGTTCTTTTTATTCTTGTCTCCTTATTTGATTTTAGTATTAGGGTAATACTGACTTTGTATAATAAATTTGATAGCATTCTTTCCTTTTCTATTTCATGGAATAGTTTGAGGAACATTCATGCTAGTTTGTCTTTGAAGGTCTGGGAGAGTTCAGCAGTGAATCTGTCCAGCCTGGCTTTTCTTTGTTGGGATATTCTTGATTACTGCTTCTATTTCATTCCTTGTATTTGATTTATTTAGGTTGTTTTTATCCTCCTGATTCAATTTTGGTGGGCCATATGTGCATGGAAACTTACCAATCCCTTCGAGATTTGGCAATTTAGTGGAATATAAAATTTTCAAATATTATATAGTGGTGCTCTGAATGTCAGTGTCATCTGGTACAGCACATTCCTTTTAATCTCTTATTTTATTAACTTGAGTCTTTTCTCTCTTTTGGTTAGATTGGCTTAGAGTTTGTCAATGTTGTTTATCTTTGCAAAGGACCAAATCTTTGCTTCACTGATTCTTTGTGTTGTTCTTTTAGTATCCATTTCATCCTGCTTCTTACTATTGGTTTCTATCTACTCATTTTGGATTTAGCTTCTTTTTGTTGACACAAAACCTTGATTGCATCATTTATTTGAGATCTCTTCAATATACTGGGGCTTGAACTCGGACCTGGATGCTGTGCCTTTGCTTTTTCGCTCAAAGCTAGCATTCTACTACTTGAATTGGTTTCTGCTGGTTAATTGGAGCTAAGAATCTCATGGACTTTTCTGTGCAGGATGACTTCTAACCATGCTCCTCAAATCTTAGCCCTCTGAGTAATTGGTATTAAAAGGTTAAGCCACTGGCAACTGACTCTTTCCAACTTTTTTGTTAGTCATGGAACTTGAACGCAGAGGCTGGAGCTGTGCTGGAGCTCTTTTTTTTGCTCAAGGCTGGAGCTCTAAGAGGTTGAACTACAGCTACACTTCCAGAAGTCTGGTAGTTAATTGGAGAGAAGAGTCTCCTGGACTTTCCTGCCAGTGATGGCTTTGAACTACGATCCTCATATATCAGCCTCCTGAATAGGATTATAGTCACTCATGCCCAGTTCTCTCAAACTCTTTAACATTTATAACTAAGATCTCAGAATAGACTTCTCTGTGTTCCAAAGTTCCTGGTAAAGTGTGTTTTTATTTTCATTTTATTCTAAAAATTTTTAAAAATCTTCTCCTAATTTTTTCAATGACTCCCACTATCCATTCAAAAGTACATTGCTCAATCTCTGTGTGTTTGTTTAGTTTCTGCATTCCTTTCATTATTGATTTCTAGTTTCATTCAATTTATAGTCTGATTAGATACAAGAAATTATTCAGATTTTGGTAGTTGTTAAGACTTGCTTTATCTTCTAAAATGTAATAAATTTTGGAAAATGCCCAATGCAGTTCTGAGAAGAATGTGTTCTCTACAGCTGTTGGATTGAATATTCTATCAGTCCATTGGATGCATGGTGCCCTTTAGCTGAAGCTTCTTTTTCTTTATTTTTTGGTTTATCATCATAAGTATATCATTTAAGATGAGAACGAGCTTTTGAAAGCCATTTTTTTATTGTGAAAATACTGTACAGAGGGCTTACAATTACATGGGCAAGATAATGAGTACATTTCTTTTTTTTTTAAAGTTGTGCTAGTAGCTTTAGTATAGTCTTTTTTATTGTGAACATACTGTACAGAGGGGGTTACAATTACATGGACAAGATAATGAGTACATTTCTTATCAAGCATTGTAGCCTCCTCTTTTTTTTCCCCTTCCTCTATTTCCCCCCCCCACAATCCTCCCCACCACCCCCCTACACCAAAGTCGTAAAGTTCTTTTTCGACATAACGACTTGTACATCTCATTGTTGCAATGGGTCTACCTGTATTCCTATTTAAACGATTTGTTTTTCCCCTTCCCCTCTACAAATTATACCGACATCAAATACAGTGAAAGCAGGGGTTATACTGTGGGGGAGGGATATACAAAGCAACAAAGAAATAATCTTATAAATGTGTTAGAAACAATCACATGAAAGGAAAAAAACATTTGAATACATATCTTAGGGTTCATTTTCCTAACATCACCTTATCTGACTTTTTCTGCTCGACTCAGACATATACTAGATATTGCAAATAAAGGAAACCATGGGACCTATGTTTCTTTGGGCCTGGCTTACTTCACTTAATGCATTTTTTTCCGAGCCTTTCCATTTCCTAGCAAAAGGGGCAATGTCATTCTTTCTGATGGAGGCATAGAATTCCATTGTGTATATATACCACATTTTCTTGATCCATTCATCTACGGAGGGGGTTGGTTCCATATCTTAGCTATAGTAAATAGTGCTGCAATAAACATAGTCGTGCTGGTAGCTTTAGTGTGGTCTTGTTTGTAAACATTTGAGTAAATGCCCAAAAGTGGGATTGCTGGGTCATAGGGGAGCTCTATGTGGAGTCTTTTGAGGAACCTCCATACTACTTTCCAAAGTGGCTGAACAAGTTTACACTCCCACCAACAATGAAGTAAGGTTCCCTTCTTTCCACATCCCCTCCGGCATCTGTTGTTATTAGAGTTCTTGATTTTAGCCATTCTAATTGGAGTGAGGTGGTATCTCAATGTTGTTTTGATTTGCATTTCTTTTATGACTAGGGATGTTGAGTATTTCTTTATGTGTCTATTGGCCATCCTTCTTTCTTCTTCAGAGAAGTTTCTCTTTAAGTCTTTCGCCCACTTATTTATTGGGCAGTTGTTTTTTGGGGATTTGTTGTTGGGGATTTAATTTTTTGAGTTCCAGGTATATTTTAAATATGAGACCACTGTCTGTTGTATGGCTAGTGAAGATCTTCTCCTAATCCGTGGGCTTTCTATTGATCTTGCTAGCTATGTCATTTGCCCTGCAGAAGCTCTGCAACTTTATGCAATCCCATTTGTCCAACCTTTCTTTGATTTGTTGTGTTTCTGGGTTTCTATTGAAAAAATTTCGGCCTGTACCAACAAGACCTAGGGTTTCTCCTATTCCATCCTGTAATGTTTTCAGAGTGTCTGCTTTGACTTCAAGGTCTTTGATCCATTTGGAGTTGATTCTGGTGCAGGGTGATATATAAGGATCTAGCTTTAGTTTTCTACATGTAGTTAACCAATTTTGCCAGCACCATTTACTGAAGAGGCTGTCTTTCTTCCATTCTATTGTTTTAGCTCCCTTATCGAAGGTTAGATGGTTATAGGTCTGTAGGTTCATTTCTGGGATTCCATTGGTCCTGAGGTCTGTTCTTGTGCCAGTACCAAGCTGTTTTGATTACTATGGCTTTATAGTAGAGTTTGAAATTTGGTATTGATATTCTTCCAGCACTGTTCTTGAAAGCCATTTTTTTATGGTTGTATCTGGACTCATCTGTCCTTTCGTGTCCTATAGAGTTTGTTTTAGGAAATTCAGTGTCCCAATATTGGTTATGGTATCATGATGGATTATTTCATTTCTTAGTATGTAGTAACTTCATTTGTCTCTGTTAAGTTTACCTTTGAGTATGCTTTGTTTAGCAGTCAGTTTACTTTGGATTTCATTTACATGGATGTGTTTTCCCATGCTTTCACTTTTAATCGGTGTTTATCTTTGTCACTAAAATTAATTCCTTGAAGCCAGTCTCTGTCTTTCAATTTCAGAGTTTAGATAATTTACATTTAGGTTTGCTATTAAAAGACATGTGCTAATTTCTTCCATATTTATCTTTGAAGCTTATTAGTTTACTGATTTAATAATGTTTGGTTCTTTCTCAATTCTCATTTGATTATATATTCTTCCAGTGAGGTTACTCTTTTCTGAGGTCTGGTGCCCTCTCCTATATGTCTTATGCTTCGAAGTGTGGGTATCATTAACTTAGTGGTCATGAGTTATTTTAATTTATCTGTATTGTGGAAGGCTTTTATTTCTCTTTTTATTTAAAAAGATGACTTTGCTAAATGTAGCTATCTCCAATGTGATTTTGGTCGAATCCATGCTCTTCTGGCCTTTAGAATTTCTGTGGAAACATCTGTTGCTATCCTGAAAAATTTTCTTTTGAGTGCTACTTTGCATTTTTATCTTAGAATTTTTATTATTTCTTTATTCTCTACTTTTGACATTTTACTAATAATATAATATGGAGAGATTTCTTACTTTTTAAGTCAATTGGAGGTTTTGTCTCCTGGATTTGGATGTCCACTTTTTTCCTGGTATATGAGAAATTTTGCATTGAATAAAGTTTTGAATAAGTTGAATAAAGCTTTCTATGCTTTTATTGAATAAAGATTTTATGAACAAGTTTTTTACTTATTCATTATGAGTAAGCTTTCTATGCCTTTATTCTATACTTTGGTTTCCTCTTCTATATCACACCTTCACAGGTTTGATCTAATCATGTCCAGGATTCTTGAGTATTGTTGTCACAGTTGCTTTTTCTTTCTTATTGATACATGAATGTAATAAATCCTTAACCTTATTTACAGTCTCTGATATTTTTCCCACCTGGTATCGTTTATTGGAGATACTTTGAGCTGAGTTTTTTATTTGACTTATTGAGCTTTTCCTTTTCATATTTTTACATATGCTTTGTGTGTAAAGTTTTTTTGAATTCTATCTCTTACTGTATTTCTCATCCAAGTTGTTCAATTTCTCACTAATGAAACTATTTGAACTGATTTCTTCTTTCATCTGTTTATTTCTCTCTTTCTCTGTCTCTCTCTCTATCTCTTTCTCTCTCTCATCGGTCATGGGGCTTGAACTCTGGGCCTGGGTGCTGTCTCTGCACTCTTCAGCTCAAGGTGAGCGTTCTACCACTTGAGCCACAGTGCCACTTCCGGTTTTTTAGTGGTTTGTTGGAGATAAGAGTCTCACGGACTTTTCTGCCTGGGCTGGCTTTGAATCGAAATCCTCAGATCTCTGCCTCTTGAGTAGCTAGGATTAGAGGTGTGAGCCACTGGTGACCGGCTATTTCTCTTTTGAATACAGTCTCTCTTTTATTAATTTGACTCTATTCTCCTTCCTTGTAAAGTTTGAATACCACAGTAGTCTATAAGTCTATTCTTTATCTATTCTTCTATTGGTAGAAACTTATTGATGGATATTGTTAATAAGCAATGAACATAGGAGTGCAGATATCTCTCTAGCTTATTTCATATCCTTTAGATATATACCCCTGTAGGTTTGCTGAATCTCTTGGTAATATTACTTTTGGAAGAATCTCTACACTGTTTTCCATGATGGCTATATTCTTCACATCTTGACTGGTAATTCTTATCTTTTATCTTTTTTATAATAGATGTTTTGATAGCGATAAGATGATATCTCATTGTGATTTTAATTTATTGTTCCTTGATGTTTAGTAGTGTTGAGTATTTTCGTCCCCAAATGTCTATTTGTCATTTGTATGTCTGCTTTTGGGAAATGTCTATTCCAGTCAATAAAATTCCTTGAATTTCATTGAGTGAGTTAATACTGGAAGCCAAATCATTTGTCTCATCCACTTGCTCATTAATTCTTTAAAAATATCGAGAATATATTATTTGCCAAAAACTGCCCACAGAAATATACCGGAGAACAAAACAGTACTTTTCCTGTGAGATTTACATGCAAAATGACAACACTGGCCCTTACTGAGCGCTTGCTACATGTCAGACCCTTCACACACATTTTCATTTAATCCTTATAACTCTATTTAATTCCATTTGTACCTTCTCCCTTTACACAGGGGACTGGAGATTCAGAAACAAAAATATATGTTATTCAAGGCAGAAGAGTGGAACATAAGCCATCTTGGTTTTGAAATGAAGCCTCTGTGTGTGACAGTTCCCAATCTTGATGCAAAACTGTGGATTTAAGAAATGCTTAATTGTGACATGTCTGTATTAGTCATGGCACATTTCTAACAGACATCAACTGGGTCCTCTTTCAGCTAGGTCCTCTTTTTTGATGCTTACATCAATTAGGAAAATTCTAAGCTCTCTGTAAGAGACCTGTTTCTCATCAAGGATCCTGATACCAGGTAAAGGGTCTCAAGAGTGTGAGAGGTACAGAAAAGATAAGTGAGCTGAAGAGGGGTGGTTGACAGATTAGACTATTTAAGGCTGTTTGCTTCCCCCAACAAGATGTAACCTATTTCTGCTTTTTTTGTTGAAAAATGTGCGATGTATGCAAATTGCCAAAACTTTAATATTTTACATATTTAAATATTTAATTGTAAAATTTCAAATGGTAATGGTAATGGAAAGGTAATATTATATGCCTCTAAGTCTCAAAGTGGCAATTGTAGCTCTCCAACTCCTAGCAGAATCAACTTAGATCAGTGAATAACCTCTCTATTAAAAGCTAACAATAGCTGGGCACTGGTGGCTCACACTTATAATCCCAGATACTCAGAAGGCTGAGATCTGACGATCTCAGTTCAAAAAAAGAAAACTAACACTATAAATATTCAAAACAAAGTTTGTTGATCTTACAAACATGTCAAGTTATTTAATTAAATATTGTTGAAATTAGTCTCTATTATTTAAATTAATCATGTACTGTTCTTAATAACATCTTAAAAGTTTAGTGTTCTTTTTTTTACTTGATTATCCACTCTAGCTTCCTATTTGAGTTGAGTAGGATTAACCATTTGGCTTAGTATCTGTTTTAGTTGATTTAAGCTGCCATAACAAAAATACCATAGAGTAGGTGGCTTATAAACAACAGAAATTCATTTTTCATAATTCTAGAGATTGGGAAGTCCAAAAACAAGGCAAAAGTAGATTCACTATATGGCAAAGGCCAGTTTCCTGGTTCATAGATGGTTCCTTGCTGTGTCCTCACCAGGGGAAGAGAACAGGAAGAGAACTCATTGAGATCTCTTTTATAAAGTCATTGATGTAAGAAATGAGGGCTCCACTGTCATACTAAAGGCTTCTCAACAGCCCCAATCCATGTTGCCATTACATGAGAGTTAGCTTAGAACTTGTGACTCTTAAGTGCACAAATATCTTTCTTTGATGAGTCCCTGCCTGGTTTTGGGATGAGGGTTATGATAGCTTCATAGAAAGAGTTCGGTAGTGAACTTTCTGTTTCAATTTCATTGAAGAGTTGAAGGAGTATTGGTGTGAGTTCTGCTTTGAAGGCCTTGTAGAATTCTGCTATAAATCTATCCGGTCCTGGGTTTTTCTTTTCTTTTCTTTTGGGGGGGGGGTCCGGTCATGGGGCCTGAACTCTGGGCCTGGGTGTGTCCCTCAGCTCTTCAGCTCAAGGCCAGCACTCTACCACTTGAGCCACAGTGCCACTTCCAGGTTTTTTTCTTTTTGCTTATGTGGTGCTGGGAATCGAACCCAGGGCCTCATGCATGCAAGGCAAGCGCTCTACCACTGAGCCACCTTCCCAGCCCAAGGTCCTGGGTTTTTCTTAGATGGGGGTAGGGAGTGGGGGGTGGGATAGGGGAAAATGTAGTTGTGGAGGTGGGAGGGAAGGGATGGTAGGGGAAAAACAAAGGAGGCAACAATGGTTGATAAGAAATGTACTCATACTCATGTGATTATAACCCCTCTGTACAGTATTTTCACAATAAAAAACTTATTTTAAAAAAAGAATTGCACAAATATTTAGTCTATAAGAGTATGCAGAACTGGACAAAGTTGTTTACATGGAGATACAAGATCCAGAGAAACCTCTTTTCTTAAGAATTATAGTCTATAGGAAGATTGCCAATTCCTATGACAGAGTCCCTTGATTGCACTACAAATTAACAAAATTTCACGTCAGCCACTTCCAATCTCACTTCCAATACATGCATATAAACACATACACTAGTAGTCTAGTTTCCAGGGAACATTTCAACCTTATATAGCAGGATTTTCTACCTCATTTCACCCCAATACAAATATATAAATACATACATAAAGAATTTAGTTACCAGGGAGCATTCTACCTTATATAGCAGGAAACACACCTAAATTAAAAGGGAGTTGAAATACTACTTATACTCAGGCTTCACTCAAAGCAATTAAGACAGTCTCTTGAGAGAAGAGGTTAAGTCTAAATATTTATTTATCAATTAATTTAGTTTTTAAAGATTCCCAGGTGACTTGTCATAGTCGAGACCTACTGGTCTCAAGCAAACCGTTCCTCTTGTCGCTTCTCTTTGCCTTGGCCCTTAAGAGTTTTCATCTCCTGAATATAATAGAATGTTTTTTTGAAATTCATGCATTATTTGAGGTACAAGCAGAGATCTTAGTAGCTTTGGGATCATCTGGAAACTTGTAGGAAATGCAAATTCTCAAGTTCCACTTTAGACAATGGAATGTAACCCTAGATAGAAGAAGCAAGGAATTGTTTATCAGATTCTCTAAGTGATTCTTGTGTGTGCTTTAGTTTGGCTTAGACCCATAGATGTCATCATGGGAATGAAAGCTCACACATGCTGCACAGTGCATTAGTGTGTGGGGGGCAAAAGTGTAGAAGATGGATATTATGCTTTCTACGCATGCATTTTGCTGCAATAACTTTGGGTGCTTGTGGATTCTTGTGGTCAAAAATAAGCTAATAGAAGAGCCCTTAAAATTTTTTTAAAGTGGCCTGGCTTATGGTCAATTGGATAAATGCCAAGGAATGGGATTGCTGAGTCATAGGGAAGCTCTATGTTTAGTCTTTTGAGGAACCCCCACACTGCTTCCCAGAATGGTTGAACAAGCTTCCATTCCCACCAACAATATAGTAGCATTCCGGGCCACATCCCCACCAGCATTTATTATTGTTCATTTTCCTTTCTTTTTTGTCAGCCATGGGGCTTGAAGTCTGGGCCTGGGTGCTGTCCCTCAGCTCTTTAGCTCAAGGCTAGCAATCTATCACTTGAGCCACAGTGCCACTTCTGGTTTTCTGAGTGGTTTATTGGACATAAGAGCCTCACAGACTTTCCTGCTCGGGCTAGCTTTAAACTGTGAATCTCAGATCTCATCCTCCTGAGTAGCTAGGATTACAGGCGTGAGCCCCTGGCCTCCTGGCTTATTGTTCATTTTCTTTATAATGACAACGTTGTTTTGATTTACATTTATTTTATGGACAGAGGTGTTGAACTATATTCATGTGTCTATTGGCCATTCTTGTTTCTTCTGAGAAATCTCTTTATGTCTTTAACCCATTTATTAATTGAGTTGTTGTTTCTTTGAGGATTTGTTTTTTTTGGGGGGGGTTGTTCATTTCAGGACTGTTTACCATAGCCAAGGTATGGAATCAACCCAGATACCCCTTAGTAGATGAATGGATCAAGAAAATGTGGTATATAAACACAATGGAATTCTATGCTTACATCAGAAAGAATGGCATTGCCCCATTCATAAGAAAATTTAAAGACTTGGAAAAAATTGTATCAAGCAAAGTAAGCCAGACCTAAAGAAACACAGATTGCATAGTTTCTGTCATTTGTAATAATTAGAATGTGCCTATAAATCTATAAGTAAAACCAATCGATAGTAAAAGACAAAAACTTTCAGTTGGACATGATAAATTAAATAGGACTAAACATTCATATAATGAGACCAAAGGAGGATATTCTTAGGAGAGAATCACAAAGGCTCAATAGTTATGTGCATATAAAGTGATGCTTATTGAAATGAACACCAAGAAATGGAAATAAGAGGGTTTTTTTATTGTGCTGTTTGTGGTTCTATCTTTTCTTTTTGTGTGCTTAATGGATTTTTTAAAATTTAATTTTATTGTCAAGGTGATGTACAGAGGGGTTATGGTTACATGCATAAGGTAGTGAGTACATTTCTTGTTGAACTTGTTACCCCTCCCTCATTTATCTTTTTGCCATTTGTTTTGGATTTCTGGAACCTATTTCAGTGATGTGGAAAGTTTGCAGATCTATTAGAATAAGAAACTAGGGTCAAAATAAAGTCTTAACTGTAGAAGTTTCCAGATGATTAAGTTGCTTTGAGAGATTTATCTCAACAGACAATTTACCAGTCAAAACTGCAAGTGATAGGTAGTTTCTGGCAGTCACCATGATATAATCCATACTCTTCTGGACAGGTAAATATTCATAAATCTAGAAACTTTGTTAGTAAAAACCTTTCATGCGGAGTTTCGGAAAGATGGCGGAGGAGAAGCTGGAATATGAACAAACTCTCTCATAGAAAGCAGTTTTAGAGTTCCAGTGAACAGCCCTAAGCCAGAGAATCACACCAAGTGTGCCATCACAGGACAGAGAGTTAGACAAGAGAGGGGAAGCCAAGGCAAAAAGACACATCTCAGCGCTTGCCAGCAGCCGCCGCGGTGGCGGCGGCGGCAGGGTCACGGCGGAGACCGCAGCCTGGGCCATAACTGAGCGCTCAGACAGAGAGTCCGGGATGAAGGAGCCAGACGCACCAGGCGAGCAGATTCTACTCAACACCAGCAAGAACCAACAAGGAGCAGACATCTTCATCCTGCAGT
>NW_012267225.1:25724685-25770398 GCF_000151885.1 Dipodomys ordii
AAGGGATGTGAAGGGTAAACAAAAGGAGGAGGCTGCAATGCTTGGTAAGAAATATACGCATTATCCTGCCCATGTAATTGTAACCCCTCTGTACAGTATGTTCACAAATAAAATAAAAAAATGAGAATAAAACCTTTCCTGCCATTTTATATTAATATATAACTATGCTCTTTCTTGGACTACTTAACTGAATATCAATCAGGTCTCATGGCATCTTTTTATATCTCATCTCCTTAGAATAAGTAAGGACACAGACAAAGTCTGACAATGTCTATTACCATATTTTGGTGCTATTTGGGTTTGAACTCAGGACCTTGCACTATTTGGCAGGTGTTTTACCACTTGAGTCACACTTCCAGCCCAAATTATCCATTACATTTCATCTTGACATATGTGACATTTCCATGAAAATTAGCTATATCTTCAACTCTTGAATATTTTCTTTATTTTTAGTATCAAGCTTTTAGAATCTTTGAAAAGTACAGTAATATATTAAAACCATGTAGCCTTATAAAGAATTCAGCAAACCATAAACATGATTATTTTCTAATGTGTTAGAAGAACATAGTAACTGTACTAAAAGCTTCCAAAAACCTATTAATTATTAATCAAATGACAAACTCCCGAAATGATATAACTGATGGTTTGAACTTTAGTAGGAAAAACATTTAAGAAAGAATTGTAGACATTTTTCTCTAATAGTTGAAAAGTACTAAAAACACCAGCTTATCTGCCAGACAAATAAGAAATTTGTTATTTTATATTATAGTAAACTAAATGAGAAATTTCAGAGGCTCAATATATTCTGAACTTATTTGCTTGTGAGAAACCCAGGCTTGCTAGATTCTTGGTATTCACGCTTTTATATTTGATGGGCTATACACAGGGAATGGATTTATCTCCCCACCATTGTTTCCAGCCATTTACTAACTCTATTTCTCAATCCTTAATAGAGTTTCAGGAAGAGCTTGTAACTTTGCATAATGTTCAGTTATTTAGGTCAGTCTAATCCAGGTTAGTCTACTAAGATCTATTTCTTCCTTAATACCCTTACTTCCTCTCAGCAATTCTAGTTTTACCATTAGTGCTACCTGTCCCATGGTGTGCCTCAGCAGTTGTTGGGACCCATCTCCTAGCAGCCTGCCCTTTTGGCTGGTGAAATAATCTGTGTGTGCAGCATAGCCATACTCTTTGCCTTTTACTTATCCATACATAGAAAAGAATCTTGGCCCTTTTCTCTGCACACCCAACTTTGGTTTTCCACTTTTTAGTAAATCCTAAAAGGTTGAGTTTCTTGAAATTGGAGGATTTGAGTCCAAGCCTCCCACTTGAAGCAACAAGAGAAGGCCTACTCAGCATCTTATTCCCCTGGAACTGCTTCTGCAAGGATCTCACCACAGATCAGGAGCATCAGGGATGCTGGTCCAAGTACACAGTATGCTGAGATTAGGGTATGGGGAATAAGGTCAGAGTACATCAGTCTTGGGTTTAGCTGAACAGTGTGTGCACACCATCTTGAAAACAGAGCCTTTGTTGCTTTTGTTTTGTGTCTGTCCTAGGGCTTGAATTTAGGTGCTGTCCCTGAGCTTTTAATACTTTACCACTTAAACCACACGTCCACTTTTTTTTTTTTAGTGGTTATTTGGAGATAGGCGTCTCATGGACTTCTCTGCTGATGGTGGCAAGGAACCACAATCCTCAGATCTCAGCCTTTTGAGTAGCTAGGATTAATAGGTACCTGGCTTTAGAGCCTGGTTTTGTAACTACTTCACATGTATCTTTCTGCACTTCCTGTTGGAGTGTAGCAGTTTGGCAGAGGATCCCTGCATCTGTGCATAATCACCTCCAAAGAAAGAGGTGAATTATCCCTGCTGGGCCCATCTGTACAGATAGAATGCATGCACGCCTTCTATCTGAGTCCAGGCAGGCAGGAACTCAAAACACATTTGGATTTTGCTCTTATTTGGCTGCTCCGATGGGAGAGTGGCTTCTCTGCCATCCCTGAATGATGGTAAGGGAACCTGGCAGTTTAGGGAGAACCCCTTAGCATCTATGGCAACTCATGGAACTGCCTACTGCCTATACTCCCAGTGGACAATACACTAATTTATTTTTCTAGAGCAGCCTGCTATATCTGACAATTTAAGGATTTCTTTTTACATGCCAAATTTTGTGCTAGGGGCCTTTGAGCCCATAGAGTAGAGACACATTGCTCTATTCTCAAGTTGATGATTAGATGTGTGCATCTAATGGCTATGATGAGGGACCATCAATTAAGATGGAGACTTTTTCTTTCCTTCCTTCCTTCTTTCCTTCCTTCCTTCCTTCATTCCTTCCTCCTTCCTTCCTTCTTTCCTTCCTTCCTTCCCTCCTTCCTTCCTTCTTCTCTCCCTCCCTCTCTCCCCTTCTCTCTCTCTCTCTCTCTCTCTCTTTCTCTCTCTCTCTCTCTCAATGGTCCTGGGTGCTATCCCTGAGCTTTTATGTTCAAGGGTAGTTCTCTACCCCTTGAGCTACAACTCCATTTCCAGCAGTTTTAATGCCTAATTAGAGATAAGAGTCTCATGGACATGCCTACCTGGGTTGGAGTTTATCAGATCTTAGCCTCCTGAGTAGCTAGGATTAATGGTGTGAGCCACCAGCACCTGGCTCAGATGAAGACTCTCTGTGTACTATCCTCTGTAATGCCTACAACAACCTTATGAAATTAGAGAATTTGATTAATGCCTATATTGCAGATAAGAGAGCTGAGGCTTAGGCACGTATATAACTTGTCCAAGATCTACCCACACAGCTAAACACTGACAAAAGAGCCAGGACTAAGTCCCAAGCCTCTGATGGTTTCATATATTGTTTACCTTTATGTGACCAGCTTTGTAACAGCTCAGAAGGACATAGTCCTGGTAGGCAAATGGAGATGGATAGAGCTCACCTAACTCTCACCATAAGTATCCTAATGTTTCCAGTATTCATAGACATATCTTTACTAAAAGATCAGAGAGACATATCAGCTGTTGTGGCTCTGCATCACCACCCTAGGTCACAACGAGTGGGCTGTGATTGCTGTAATGAGGTATGCTATGCTGGTCCACAGAAGAGTTTATTATATCCCAGATCCAAAAGAGACTGCAAGACACCCAGTTAAAGGAGCTAGGGACTTTATTAATACCACGTGGGGACCACTTCCTACCATGGGAAAAGTAAGAGAACGGCCTTGAGCTCAGGGTAGGATGGGTTTTTATAGGAGTAGGTTACATAGAGTTACATAGACGAGCCAAGCAAGGCAGGTTTGGCACATTTTTTCATTGGTTATAGTTATCTGACCTTTAAATTCATTTTTTTTTTGGGTCCGGTAGTGGGGCCTGAACTCTGGGCCTGGGCGCTGTCCCTCAGCTCTTCAGCTCAAGGCTAGCGTTCTACTACTTGAGCCACAGCGCCACTTCCGGCTTTTTTCTTTTTGCTTATGTGATGCTGAGGAATTGAACCCAGGGCCTCGAGCATGCAAGGAAAGCGCTCTACCACTGAGCCACCTTCCCAGCCCTTCATTTGTTTTTTATGGTAAATATCATACCTAATAATTTGCAATAGGCAGCCTATAGTGGGACCACTCGGTGGTGGTCTTCAATTGGTGGGCTTAAAGCCCTGTTATTGAGGCAAACAAGCAAGGTTACAGAAGCAAAACATAGCAAAAACATAGCCTTGAGTCACAGGAGCATAGGCAAAACATAATCTTGCCTTGATCAGCATGAGGATACTATCAATGCTATTGACACTATTATAGAAATTATTTTTATTATAAGCTTCTAACTAATATAGCAACTCAGTGCAGCTGGTGATAAATCTCAAGGTTGTCAGCAGCCTTCTGCAAAATTGCCAGCTTTGTAAACTTGAGTGAGGGAGAGATGTTTGTTTGCTCTTTAGCAGGGATGATGAAGGGTCAAAGGCTGACTACTGGTCAGTCTGTCTTTTTTTTAAAGCAAGAAGTTTTGCTCTTTATCACTAATTTTGTTCTGTTTTTTGATTTCACATTTTAGTGCCCATGGATACTCTTTTCCCAGGGGAAAGGGGGTTGGTTCATTGGAGAGAGTACATTTCCAACAGCAGGAGGGACTGAGGCCAGACAGGAACTTTCTGCCAGTGAACAGCAACTCAGATTTTACATGTTGCTGTTACCCTAAATAAGGTGAGATAAGGGGTGCATCACACGAGGGCTCACTGTGGCACAGAGATGAACTTAGTGCTCACTTAAGTAGACAGTTTTAGAGGCACAGGGAAGCAGGGGCAGATTTGGGGGGAGATTATCTCATTGACTTGACTGCCCTGCAAGCAATTGCTGTGTAGACAGAGGAGTAAATGTGTGAAATGTGAAAGCCGAGGCAAGACACAAAGGTTTCCCAGGTGCCTCAATAGTAAGAAGGGAAAGTACCCATCCCCAAACCTCCTTCTTCAGATGCCAGGGAAAGGTAGACGATGTTTTACCAGAAGACCAGCTGAGCTCCCCTGTAATTTCTTTGTAGTAAGAAAGAATTTAATGGAACCAACCCAGATGCCCCTCAGTAGATGAATGGATCAAGAAAAATGTGATATATATGTATGTATATATATATATATATATATATATATATGAATTCTATGCTTCCATGAGGAAATGGAAGGACTTGGAAAAAATCATATTAAGAGAAGTAAGCCAGATCCAAAGAAACCTAAGTCCCATGATCTCCCTTGTTTGTAATAAGTAGTATACATCTAGGATAATCTTAGGAGATGAGCAGAATAGCTCAATAGCTATTGTACATATGACCGTATAAGATGATGCTAAGTGAAATGAACTCCAAGAATTGAACACAAGAGGTTTTGCTTTGTTGTTCTCAATGTACTACGTGATTTCTTTTTTCTTTTGTGCTTTTCCCACCATGGTTTATCCCCTCTTGTCATTGTATTTGATTTTGGTTCTCTGGGTTTTGTATATATGTTTATTTGAACTTGGGAGGGAAAGGGAACAACAAAATGGTAAGACAAAGGATAAAAGAGGAACCTATGCAACAGTGATACTCACAAAACAATACTTTGGAAGTGAACTGTACAACATGCACAGGATATGCGGGGGAAGGGAAAGGGAGAAAAATGAGGGAAGGGGTAACACGTTAGACAAGAAATGTAATCACTACCTTACTTACGTAACTGTAACCCCTTTGTACATCACCTTGACATAAAATTGAGATAGAAAATAAGATGTTAGACACATTTATCCAATAATGTGTTATCAATAGCTACAAATAACTGGGATATAAGCTCAAGAAAATGGAAGTTGGTGGGACACGTTATACAGTTAAAAAAATTGTTCAACATCAACCCAAATTAACTATTCTGTTTCTTAAAGCTTTTTATATTTTTTGTGTTCTTCCAGTACCAGAGTTTCAAACTCATAGCTGAGCATTTGCTCAGCTTAGTATTTCAGTGCAGTTTCTTGCTGTTTATTTATTTATTTATTTTGCTGCTTATTTTAGAGTCTTGTAGACTTTTCTGACAGCTTTGACTTTAAACCATGATCCTCCAGATCTCAGCCACCTCAATAGCTAGGATTGTAGGTGTCGGCCTTTTCTATTTGTGGGTGCTACTGGGATTTGAACTCAGTGTTTGAGCTGTGCTGTCTAAGCAGGTGCTTTACTGCTTAAGCCCTCCGACATTTTTTGCATGTTTTTTTTGTTGTTTGTTTTTTTTGTTTGTTTGTTTGGGTCTGGTCATGGGGCCTGAACTCTGGGCCTGGGCGCTGTCCCTCAGCTCTTCAGCTCAAGGTTAGCACTCTACCACTTGAGCCACAGCGCCACTTCCGGCTTTTTTCTTTTTTCTTATATGGTGCTGAGGAATCGAACCCAGGGCCTCATGCATGCAAGGCAAGCGCTCTACCACTGAGCCACCTTCCCAGCCCTGCATGTTTTTTTTTTTTTTTTTTCTGGTAAGATCTTGAGTTTCTCTCCAAGGCTGCTTTGGACTACAATCATCCAAAATATTCCTACCATGTAATTGGGATTATAGGTACGTGAACCATGCCTGGTCCTATCTCTTAAATATTTTGAATATCTTTTAATTAAAAAGAACAATGATACTTTATAGAAAGGAGTTTTATAAGAAAGGTGAGTTTGGTTTGTTTGGCTATAACTGCCTCCCAGGTTGATATGACAAGAAAGGGACAATGGATCTAACAAATTTGAATGGAAGATTAATAGTATTTTAGTGTTTTTTTTCCCCGTTTATCCTCTGTCCTGAAGTTAAAACAGAATGTACAAGCCACTTCCTGTTGTTGGGGACAGTGACAGTGAGGGCCAAGATCTTTTGAGATTTTACTTCTGTATTAATTGTCCCCATCTGCAATCTCAAAGCCTGGCCAATAAAAGCAATGTGTTGTCTGGCACATGGTGCACTAGGCCTGGCACCAGCTAGTAAGCAGGTTTTAGACCCATGAAATAAGAGGCTGGGGTCCAATCTGAGCCTCACTATCATCTCAGGATCCTTTGTGGTGCTCCTGGACTGCTTTCCATAGATAGTGAGAAAGCAAAGCCTGCTGGTAATGAGTTGGCTGTGCTGTAGATCCCTAGGGTCTTGTGCCAAACTTCTTTTTCCATTCATCTTGGCTCTGCTGACCTTATGTTGAAATGAGGCAGTGTGCTGGCAGGACCAAGAACAGAGAGAGAACAGTGATTGGTCATGAGGGAAACACTTCGCAAGCCAAACAAAGGGTGAAGGAGAACCATAGAGGTAATGAGACCAATAGTTATATGGTGGCCCAGAAAGGCAATAAACATGGCGGCAGTAGGCAACCTCCCTACTTAGAGTCCGGAGTGAGACAGATCTGCTGTGGTTTGCCTCTCAGAGCCGCAGATCCTGGGAAAGGCTCCTTCTAAGATGGTGCCCCCAGCAGAGAATTCTGACCATCCTCAGACAGCCTGCCACTTGCTCAGGCATTCTTCTGGGACCCAGAACTCCCACTAAAAACCAGGGCTCTGGAATTGAAAGTTAAATTTTACAAATGTAGTCATGGCAGCGCTCCTGGTGGGCAGCCCTTGTTCTTTGTGAAATCTCATTTCGCCTCTCAGCCTCCACACCTGCTCTGTTCTTTAATAGCTCCCCAGGGCCAAGCTCCAGCTGGGCCTCATTTACAAAAACAAGAAGGATTACAGGTTTCTCAATAGAAACACTGTAGAGTTCACTTAGTTCACTCACCTCATTTTACAAATAAGGAATGGCAGTCAGGAGAGGTGAGGTTGTTCCCCAGGTCACTGAGCTGGTAGGAGGTGGGAATGAATGAGTGCAAATGGACCACCCTGAACTTAGTGTGTGGGAGGCCAGGGAACCCACACCTGCATCCTTACCATCCCCTCCAGCAATGTGGATGAGAGAAAGGAGTGCCATCAATTAATAGACAATATGTAATGTGTGCTGTTAATAGCATGAACAATTTGACCAGAGGAGGAGAGCTTCAATTTTCTCTCCAATCAATCATTGCATCATGTGAAGTCAAAAAGGGAAATATATCTATGGAACAATTCTCGGGAAGGCAAAAGGGAAATTTGTAATTACCAGGAGCTTTTTTTCCTAAACTTAAGTCTTGTTGCCTAGGCAGTGAGCTACTGGCCATAAAGGGTAGTGAGTTTCAGGCAGCTTGCTGGCAGTACCTGCAAGGGAGGAAACACAAGGAAAAAGAAAAGGTCTTTGCATAAGAGCCATTCTCTCCTCTGAGAATCTTGAAGGAATCTTAGGTTATTTCTCAATATTCCTCAATTGCTCATTTTAGAGATGAGAATATTGAGACCTAGGGAGACAAAGCAACTTTTCTCTCCAGCTCAGGCCAAAAAAAAAATCTATGAATGTGGGACATACTGTGATAAAGGCAGTTTCTCCAGTGGGCTTTGGGTTGATGGAATTCTTCAGGGCTCACAGATGAGCAAAACTGTGTTCACATCTAAGCAGTGAAGTATTTAGAGATGTCCAGACAGTAGCCAATGGTTCCAAAAAGGTCTATAATGATTTACCTGAGTCATTCAAGTAGAGATTGAATTAGCAGAACATTTCTGACTAATTTTTTTGGAGGGCCAGAGAGCATCTGATTTGGGAAACACCCAATTCATAAGGATTTTTTTAAGCTGGCTCCATGTATCTTCCTGACAGAACAGGAAATCTTGTTTATGTAAAGAAATAAGCAAGCTATGAGATCACTTGAGACTGTTGTAAATATTTCAAAAATTGAGAACAAATTTACGAATCATTCTAATATACTCAGAAAGAACCTATTGCAAACATTTTGTCCTTTCCCCCCTCCATTTCTCCTTCTTTCCCTCCCCTCCTCCTTTTGTTCTTCCCTTCCTCCTTCATTATCTCTTTTCTTCCCTCCTTCTCTCATTCCCTGACTTTTTTCTTTCCTTAACTCCCTCCCTTGTTCCTTCTTTATTTCTTTCTGCCACAAAAACTTTTTATTAGAAGATATATATCTTGGAGCAGAGGGAAAAGCTGTTGCTGGGGCTCAGGAATAACCCAAGGAGTGTCATTTTTTCTGACAAATAGTTTTCTCTGCTTCTCCATCCAAGTAAATTTAGTACTCCCCACCATCCCTCAGAAGCCCTCACTCCTGCTACCAGCCATTCAGTCTGTCAAATGGCATCCCGCTGCACATAGCTTAAAAAATCAAACCAATGCTATAACATAATATTATATGGTATGTCATTTCTCATGCAATTACATTTTCTTTAAGAATATGTTATATAGCAAAGATAATATACTTAATAATCTGTTATTGGGGCTATTTTCATAGTTTCTAATTTTTCACTGTGATGCATGTTTTTACACATTAGTCTTGGGCTATAACTAGGACTAGTTTTTGCAATTAGTAATAAGCAAAATTCATACCTGCTTTATTTTAACAGAAGTAGGAGTTGAACGCAGGCCCTCATGTCTGGCTAGGGAAACACTGTACCCCTTTCAACTAGGACTATTTTTTGCATGAACAACTCCCACTTGTAAAGAAGGGAAATTCTCTTGTTTAAAGCCACACATGTTTTAGTGGTCTTGATACAATCTGCCAAATTTCTTTCTGGAAGAAGCAGACTACCTTACTTTCCCACACGTGCCATCAGAATAGCACATGTCCATCTCAATGGAAATTCTTCGGTATTTTTCTTTTCGTTTTTTTTTTAAATTCTTTTTTTTTAATTGTGAAAATACCGTACAGAGGGGTTACAATTACATGAGCAAGGTAATAAGTACATTTCTTATCAAGCATTGTAGCCTCCTCCTTTGTCTCCCCTTCCCATCCCTTCCCATCTCCCTCCCCCCTCACTCTACCCTCCACTCCATATTTAAATAATCTGTTTTTTCCTTTCCCCTCCCCAAATTATACCAATTTTTAAGTTTAAAAAACTGATATCCAATTTATTTCATTTTTTTCCACTTTTTTAAATAGTCTACCATTAACCAAATTGAGACCAATTTACTTCATCTCTAATTTCATTTATCATTTTACAGAAGTGCATTGTTGTCCCTTGGGGTTTACAACATGAAATTTATACAACTGGACCTTATCACTGCAGAGATATTGTTAGCTTTGTTAGAGTCACACATGGAGTTCCTGCATGTTTCTCTGGTACCTTATCTTACTGTTGTTACTATTGAAAATTATGCCTTAGCCACGTGCCAGTGGCTATGCCTATAATGCTAGATATTCAGGACACTGAGATCTGAGACTCCCAGTTCAAAGACAGCTCAGGAGGACAAACCTGAGAGACTCTTCACTTAACCAACAAAAAGTGGAGTGGTGACTTAAGTGGTAGCCCACCAGTCTTGAAAAAGACAAGTGAGAATATAAGGTCCTGAGTTCAAGCCCTAGAACCAGCAAACACACAGAAACAAAGAGAGAAGCGGGGGGCGTGGGGGGGGAGAGATAAGTAATTCTCTATAGGAAGATCCACATATTCCAATCTATTTTTGTTTATTTAAAAGGTTATTTTAAAATCATAAGCAAATTTTTCAAAGTCCTTTCTCTGTGTCATTTTTTTCATTTCTTTTTTTTTATTGTCAAGGTGATGTGCAGAGGGATTAATTATAGTTACATAGGTAAGGTGATAAATACATTTCTTTTTTATTGTGAAAATACTGTACAGAGGGGTTACAATTACATGGGCAAGATAATGAGTACATTTCTTATCAAGCAAGATAATGAGTACATTTCTTATCCTCCTTGTTTCCCCTTCCCATCCCTTCCTATCCACCCCCACCCCCCCAGTCCTTCCCGGCCCCCCTCCTCCCCGCACCAAAGTTGTAAAGTTCGTTTTTGACATAACGACTTGTACATCTCATTGTTGCAATGGGTCCACCTGTATCCTATTTAAATGATTTGTTTTTCCCCTTCCCCTCCACAAATTATACCAACATCAAATACAGTGAAAGCAGAGGTTATACCGTGGGGGAGGGATATACAAACCAACAAAGAAATAATCTTATAAATGTGTTAGAAACAATCACATGAAAGGAAAAAATAAACATTTGAATACATATCTTAAGGTTCATTTCCCTAACATTAACTTAACTGACCTTTTCTGCTTGACTCAGACATATACTAGATATTGCAAATAAGGGAAGCCATGGGACCTATGTTTCTTTGGGCCTGGCTTACTTCACTTAATATAATTTTTTCCAAGCCTTTCCATTTCCTAACAAATGGGGCAATGACATTTATTTCTTATGGTAAATTTGATGTGGTATTTTATCACTCAACATCAGTCAAGTGAGATAAATATCCTTATTTTTTCTTTCTTAGATACTGGGTATGGTAAGGAATGTATCATGTCACAGACTCTTGATTTAATTCCGTTGGGAATTAATGACATCTATCCCTCTAAAACTGTTTTATTTATCTCAGGCTTGGCATTAATAATAATGGGTTCTATTCCTGTGCTCCTCTTGTATGGAGAAAATTTGGTTTGTATCTGGAACTTGTGAACATTATGTTAGATTTTGTTTTATTGTGATGCATTCTGTCATGTTAGAGTATCAGTTTAATCTTAACTAACAAATTAGTTTGGCTAGATTCAGTTGGAAAAGTCTGTGATACCACTTGAGGGTTGCTCACAGGTTTATACTGTCTTTTTTAAAATTGGTCTACTTACTCTGCTTTTACAGGTGAACAACAAAAAGATAAAGTCATACTAAGAAGAAAACTGGTCAATTGAATTGAATGAGAAATAACTAGATGAGGTCCTGGGTTGTTCTTTTAAACCTGTTGACTATCAAACTTTTCAAAAATTTTATTGTCAAGGTGAGGTACGGAGGGGCTACAGTTAGATAAGTAAGGTAGTGATTACATTTCTTGTCTAATGTGTTACCCCTTTCCTCATTTTTCTCCCTTTCCTTCTCCTCTCAACCCCCTTCCCCCAGCAAGTTGTACAGATCACTTCCACCATATTGTCTTGTGAGTATCACTGTTGCATAGGTTCCCCTTTGTCCTTTGTCTCACCATTTTGTTGTTCCCCTTCCCTTCCTTAGTTCAAATAAACATATATACAATACTCAGAGAACCAAAATCCAGTGCAGACAACAGGAGATAAACCATAAGGGGAAAAAGCATAAAAGAAAAAAGCAATCATGTAGTACATTGAGAACAACAACAATAAAGCAAAACCTCTTGTGTCCAGTTCTTGGATTTCATTTCACTTAGCATCATCTTATATGGTCATATGTATATAGCAAGTGAACTATTGTGCTCATCTGCTAAGATTATCCTAGAGTATGCTAATTATTACATATAAGGGAGACCATGGGACGTATGTTTCTTTGGGTCTGGCTTACTTCTCTTAATATGATTTTTTCCAAGTCCTTCCATTTCCTTATGAATGGGGAGATTCCATTCTTTCTGATGGAAGCATAGAATTCATTACATATATATGTATATATATCCATATCCATATATATATGCATATGTCACATTTTCTTGATCCATTTATCTACTGAGGGGCATCTGGATTGGTTCCGTATCTTAGCTATGATAAATAATGCTGTGATAAACATAGTTGTGCTGGTAGCTTTAGTATGGCCTTGTTTGTGGTCATTTGGGTAAATGCTCAGAAGCAGAATTGCTGGGTCCTAGGGAAGCTCTATGTGTAGTCCTTTGAGGAATCTTCATACTGCTTTCCAGAGTTGTTGAACCAGTTTATACTCCCACCAACAGTGTAGTAGGGGTCCCTTTTGGCTACATCCCCTCCAGCATCTGTTGTTATTAGATTTCTTGATTATTGCCATTCTAACTGGGGTGAGGTGGAATCTCAATGTTGTTTTGATTTGCATTTCTTTTATAGACAGAGATGTTGAACAATTTTTCATGTGTCTATTGACCATTCTTATTTCTTTTTCAGGAAAATCTATCTTTAAGCCTTTAGCCCACTTATTGATGGGGTTGTTGTTTCTTTGAGGATTTGTTTTTGAGGGATTTAATTTTTTGAGTTCTAAGTATATTAGATAGGAGGCTCTTGTCTGTTGTATGGTTAGTGAAGATCTCCCAATCCATGGGCTGTCTATTGATCTTGCTGGCTATGTCCTTTGCCATGTGGAAGCTCTGCAGTTTAATGCAATCCCATTTGTCCAACCTTTCTTTGATTGGTTGTGTTTCTGAGTCTTTTTAAAAGCAGACTTACATATTCAAGAAACAAAGGCCAGACAAATGCTTGGGCAGAGTTTATACACAGTCTTGTTCTGGCTTCTATATCTCCTTTACAAACTCCTTCTCTCCTCACTCTCTGACAGTCCTGATTACTTATCTCTATTTCTCACACTTGAAAAGTTGAAGATTTTCTACTAGGGCTTTGGGTATCACTGTCACCATGATTTAGCTTCCCTCAGGATAAGTCCAGAAAAATAGGAAGCTTTCCCCATTCTGATAATTTCCTCCAAGTTTCCATTCTCTTCCTGAATGTATTCTCTTGTTCTCCAGAGGATTCAGACAATTGCTTTTGTATTTTATTCAGAGTTGAGAGTTATCTATAAGAAAAACACTTTGTTAGACTTCAAAAAATCTGTCTCCTGTAGGAAAATTTGGTTTTCATATCCAATTTCTTTAAATGTTGATAGACTTCCAATTATTGTTTCTCTTTGGATTGGTCTATTTCTTCTAAGTTTGTAATTTTCTGAACATAAATTTATTCATAAATATATATTATGACACCATGTTTTGTTTCTACATGATCTGTAGTGATGCTTCCTTTTGTGGCTTGACATTTATTTAAGCCTTCTCTCATTTTATCAGTTCCCAAAGGAATAACCAATATTTTTAACCTTTCAAGGAAAGAGTTATTTGTGCTTAATTTCATTGGTATCTTTCACTGTTATCTACCTTGGAGTTTTTGGAGGGTGGGGGGATAATTTGCTTCAAGTGATAGACACTGTTCACTCATTTTTAAGATCTTTCTTTCTAATACAGTTCCTCTTTATTATTTGTGATTTTCATCTTTCCAAACTCACCAAGATTTATTTATATCCTTAAGTGACTTTGATACAATATTTATCATGATTTTGTGGTCAGATGTGGTCATGAACAATATGGTAAACATTTGAAGTTACCTAATAGGAACACTCACAGCTGAAGGGGAAGCTAGGTGATATTTTGCTTTCTGGTTTCAGGTCTCATTCAGAAATGACCAGAGGATGAAAACAGTAGAATGGGCACTGAATGTTTTAAAGTCTTTTAGTTCAAAGGTATATTAATTTCTCCTTTGTTATAAGAGTATTTATCAATTTTCAAGTATAGAAGACTAAAAATCCTCATTATTGATATTATTGATTTGTTGCTTAATGGTATTGTGGATATAATATATATTGTGGATATATATACATATATATATATATTATGGCCACATTTTGGAAAAGTTTCTTGGACATCTAATGTATATATTTCTGTAGCAGTTAGATGTTATGTTCTCTCATAACAATTGTCAAGTTTTTAGTATTGTTGTTCATTTCTTGATCCCCATATTTTCTCTAGCTTAGTAGCTATTTTCTTTGGCTATTTAAAGAATGCTAGTTAGTTATCCTTTGCTTTATACTGATTTTATTGCAATTCGACCTGTCACTTCATCGTAGCTCATTTGAAAGTTAACTGTGTCTCCCTATCCTATGTCTGGTTGCTTTTTCTTGGTCTTGGTGTTTGAACAAGAGCACCAGTGTCGAAAATGTGGTATATATACACAATGGAATTCTATGCCTCCATCAGAAAGAATGACATTGCCCCATTTGTTAGGAAATGGAAAGACTTGGAAAAAATTATATTAAGTGAAATATGCCAAGCCCAAAGAAGCATAGGTCCCATGATTTCCCTTATTTGCAATATGTAGTATATGTCTGAGTCAAGCAAAAAAGGCAAAAAAGGTGATGTTAGGAAAATGAACCCTAAGATATGTATTTTAAATGTTTTTTTCTTTCATGCATTTGTTTCTAATGCAATTATAAGATTATTTCTTTGCTGCTTTGTATGTCCCTCCCCCACAGTATAACCCCTGCTTTCACTGTATTTGATGTTGGTATAATTTGTGGAGGGGAAGGGGAAAAACAAGTTGTTTAAATAAGGATACAGGTGGACCTGTTGCAACAATGAGAAGTACAAGTTGTCATGTCGAAAATGAACTTTACAACTTGGCGGGGGTGGGGGGGAGGAGAGGGAATTGCGGGGGAGGGAGCCTGGGAAGGGATGGGAAGGGTAAACAAAGGAGGAGGCTACAATGCTTGATAAGAAATGTACTCACTATCTTGCCCATGTAATTGTAACCCCTCTGTACAGTATTTTCACAATAAAAAATTAATAAAAAAAGAGCACCATTGTCTTCACTGAGAAGGTGCTGTGCTAGCAGTTTTATTATGATGAGCTTGAGAGTAATTTCTATGTAATTGTCTTTTAGTTGACTACATTTATTTGCTGTTTTTCTTCTTATAAAATTTGCGACTTAATGTTGTCTTTTGTTAAGTAAATTGGTTTTGGAAGATTATTATCTTTAGATATCACTTTTGACTCTAAAAATATTTTTATTGTTCTTAGAAAGGTAATATACATAGGGGTTACAGTTTCATAAGTTAGGTAGAGTCCATTCTTCTTCGGAAAATATCACTCCTCCCATCATTCTCTCCTGTTTTTCCCCTTCCATCTCCACCCACAAGGTGTATATTTCATTTTCAACATAATATCTAGTGAGTATCACTGCTGCATTTGTTCACCATTTCCCCCTCTATTTCTGTGTTCTCCCTTACCCTCCCAAAGACAGATAAATGAACAAACAAGAAAAAAAGAAAAGAAAACAAAAACAGCAACAAACAAAAAACTTATTTTCATTTCCTGGAGTTCATTTTGATAAATAGTATTTAATATGATCAGATGCACATAGGTATTTTGCCTTTGTTTTTCTTTAAGGAATATCTTCCTTTGGTCTCACTGTGTGTTTCCTCTGGAAATAGAATTATGCTTGGCCTTTTTTTTTATTACATCTTCCATATTTCTTACCTTTCCTTCTTTATTTCCCATTGTTTTGTCCCAGAATCCTTCTTTTGTGAACACTTTTTGGCTTTAACCCTTCTTAAGTTGGGTTTACTTTTTTAAAAAATCCTTCTATTGATATTTTTAGTATTCTATATATCAGACTAAATTTTTTATTTCATCTGTGGTAACATTCTGGGAAATCACTTCAATGAGGAGATGCTGTTTTTTAAAACTATAATTCTAGGACCATGGGGAAGACAGGATAAGATTACAGACTATTTCAACTGAGAGAAAACTGCGTTTTCTTTTATAAACATATTGATTGACAGGAAGCTGAAGGAAGAGCTGGAAGTTGTTCAACTAAATTAATAGTGGTGCCAAAGAACATACCAGATATTGATCTTTGGAGAGAATTCTAGTACCTTCTCATCACCAGACTTCTCATCAAGCTTCATTTATTTGTTCATCCAGCAAACATTCAGTGATTACTTAAAATGTACTTAATATGGGAAGTCCTCTAGGTGCCAAGGGAGTAGCAGAGAATTCAGCAGACAAAACCTCGGTGACCACCGAAGCCCAGTTCTTAATATACACATGTGTGTGTACTCTGTGTGTGTGTGTGTGTGTGTGTGTGTGTGTGTGTGTGTGTGAAAGACAGACTAAACAAATGAGCAAAGGAATACTCTAATTTCAGGTATCAGTAAGAGCAATTTTATTTACTTTATGAATTTCTCCTTATAGTTATTTCTCTCTGCAAGCAGATTTTCCAAGTGTGAGCTGGTCTGATGTTGAGTTCAAGGTGCCTCTTTTCAAGAACAGAGAACAGAGAACAAAAAATCTCAAATAAATCAGTAGAGAAGCACATTTTATACTATTCATCAAAATAATGGGAAGATTTGCCATGGAAATGTCTAGAATTTTTTTTTGATAACTGAAAGCTGACCTTGCTATAAAAAGTAGTCCCTACTGAACAAGAGGAAAGCACCATCTTTGGCTTAAGAAATATATGACTCACTTTCCTTTTGCAAATATTATTTATTGCTGCTGTGAGAACAGAGTAAATAAAACGTTATTTTATTTTATTTTGGGGGGGCCAATATTAGGCTTTGAACTCAGGTCCTTGACTGTCAGGAACTCTACCACTTGAGTCATGCTGAAGGCCTTTTTGCTTTTGCCTTTTTCCAATTAGGATTTCTTATTTATCCCAGAGGCATACTAAATCTTCAATTCTTCTATTTATATTTCTTGATAGCAGGTACATGGATACTGCATACTGCTTTTTGTTGGTTGAGATGAGGTCTTGAGATCCATATCTATATCTATCTCCAATAGCTATATCTATGAGTTGGCCTCAAACCACAATCCTTCTGATTTCTGACTCCTGAGTGGGACCTAGGATTATAAAAATGAGCTACTGTGACCAGATATTTAATTTTTTAATATGGTAAGATATAATAACATAAAATGTACAGGTATAACTAAGTTTGAGATTATAGTTCAGAGAAGTTTTGCAACTGTAAGCATTATCTGCTTCTAGAAGTTTTCATCATCTCAAATATGCCAACAATGGAGTAATTTCATTTCCTTCCCCCAACCAGTTCCTAACAATTTCCATTCTACTTTCAACCATTATGAATTTGCCTTCTCTGGTACCAATATATGTGGAATCATGTAACATTTAAAAATATTATTTAAAAAACTAATGAACCTCAAAGATGAATCAAATGAATCAAAAGGATGAATCAAGTGGTAAATAACTAGTATAGATAATTTTGTTCTGACCATTGTTAATTGTTGTTTTGTATGTGCATGCATTCATGCATGTGAGGTATGTGTGTGTGTGTGTGTGTGTGTGTGTGTGTGTGTGTGCACGCGCGCACGCACGCTGCTATTGTGACTTGAACTCAGTTCATGAACTCAAGCACCGCATCTGAGCTTTTTTGCTCAAGGCTAGTGCTCTACTACTTGAGGCCCAACTCCATTTTTTGGTGGTAAATTGGAGATAAGTGTTTTATGGTCATTTTTGTGCAAACTGACTTTGAACGATGATCTTCAGATCTCAGCTGCCTGAGTAGCTAGGATTATAGGCATGAGCCACTGGTGCCAGGCTTGCTTCTGGTTTTCTTATTAGATTTGTGAGGGTGATTGTAATCAAGGGGACATTTGTAAAAAAAAAAACAAACCAAACATTCAAACCAAATAAATCACTACATTTTTCTCAGGTCATACAGCGCATAAAGAGGGCAAGTTTCAGAACCAAGAGCTATTTAGCAACTTGAATGAATGCTATTGTTATTGATTTCCTTGTTGGAAATGTAGGATTATAAAACATCTAGTCTTTTATGGTTTTGAAGATGTGTTTCTGATGTTAAGGAAACAATTTCCACAGGGAGCAAAGTGTTTTTCTGCCCTGAAAAAACGCGAGATTGGTTTTATTGATTATAATGCATGCATTTTAAAATGGGCTAGAATTGATTAAAGTTGCATCATTTGATTTAAACAAAACTCAGATTGCAGGGATAACTCTAGAAAATTCACTAGCAGCATTATTGTCTTTTTCTTTTTTGTCTCTGTGCTGAGTTGACAGACATTTCCCCTTTAGCAAACAAATATTGATCAAATATCTTTTATTATTCCATCACCCATTAAATTGATGGTGGGCAGGATTTCAAGGTGTATAAATTTGGTCTGTATTAAGTAAAGAGACACATTTAAAGAGTATTGACTTTAAAGATTTTGTAAGGCTTAAATATGGTTTAATTCCAGATCATAAATTCTTCAACTATATATGACTTGTATCTCCTTGAAAAGGCTGAGCAAATTGTTTTCAATTTTTTCAATTCCATGTCTTCTAATTAAATCAGCTTTGCAAATGCTCCTATCTACTTGCAAAGTTGGAGTGTGTGCATTTCAGATGCATCATTGCATGGCTTAGGCAGCAATTCATTTCAATTTGTACCCATGATCCAGAAGATTACTGAGAATTTTTCATCAAGTTAAAGGAAAGAGTATTGGAAGACCTAGCTAGAGAAAGAAGAAAAAAATAAGAGAAGGAAAATGAGAAAAGAGGAATGCAATACATACTGAAAAAGATAGCCAGCTTCAGTGCTATGCTTACAAATGTGTGCATTTCAATATATCTGGAGTTAGGAAAATAAATATCCATATGTGTCACTCATTGGCTCATGCTGCACCAATTTACTATGTATAGATTGTATGTCAGTATTATTTCTATGTCAGGAGACTTCCTGTGCCTTCTTATCTTACTAAATATGTCTTTGTGGTCATTAATATACTAGTGCTGCTGCTGCTGCTGCTGATGGTCACAAAAGCTTTTACTAATAAGGCCAGGGACAGACAATAAGGCAAGAAAGAAAGAAAAAAGAAAGAAAGAAAGAAGGACATGAGGAAAAGCTCATACATACTCCAGTAGCAGAGCAGACCAGTGACATATGTGGTTGGTGCTCTCAAATCTCATTTTAATTGCAATGAATAAGAAATAGATTTTTCACATTTTAAACCAACTAAATACATAAAAATTCTTCAGTGTTTCAGTGGTCAAAACAATAGCATTTAGCAAGAAAGCAGCCCATTCCAGGTTTCCAAACGATTATTTTATGTCTTAAAAGACTGTCTTCTGTGATAGTCTAAAAAGAACAAAGCATTGCCACCCATCTTACAAAGACAGAAGAAAATGTTATTTCATGTTATTGAGCCAATACATTATCTGCAGGATCTCTTTGAGTCAGCTTGAGCCAGGTACTAATTAAAAGCAGCACCCGGGGAAAGAAGGAACAAAGAGACAAGGCATCCAACAAAGTGCTAGGCAAGCAGAATCCATCCTCACCCCTGTGACCCAGGGTGTCCCCGCTGGACACTAGCACATAGTTATCATTTACTGCTTTTGTGGTCTAAGGAAGCTGAGTGGATTTTACCTAAGTGAAAATCATTGGTAAATGAATTCAAAATCACCACTGAGTTTATGTCATAAAAACGAAGTATATTTCTCATTTATTTAGATTAGAGCTTGTGTTTATTTGTCTCATGAGATGTTTGCATAATTCACATTCTTGTTGCCATAAGAGCTTATTCTATTCAACAGAATGTTCTGGAGAAAGATAAGGCCTCATTCCATTTTTTATTTTATGCAGTCCCAAGATACGGTACAAATAGAGGAGGAGGCTGGAAGGCATTCCAAAATTCTTAGGGCCCAGGAGCTATATAACATTGAAAGTTTCTCATGTTTGAAAAATCCCATATGAAAGATTCCTAACCGGCATGGGGGTGGGAGGTAGAGGGGTAGGCAGGAGTGTAGTTGAGGAGGTGGGAGGGAAGGGATGGTAGGGGAAAAACAAGGAGGAGGCAACAATGCTTGATAAGAAATGTACTCATTACCTTGCGCATGTAACTGTAACCCCTTGGTACAGTATTTTCACAATAAAAAACTTATTTTTTTTTAAAAAGAAGTTTAGGCCAGAATTCTACAGCCAAAATGATCACAATATTCTAGCCAAGGCATATGTTAAAAATCACTCACAAAGTGATTTAACAAATAGCTTCAAAGAGCATATCTGAGAAGTGTAAAATAGTGCTCATTGCTTAGATACCTGGATAATCACTATCTTTCCTGAGCAGGTTTTCCATGTGGGAAATGCCTGATGCCAAGGGGCAGTGCTCACAGGAGCATACTTTACAGAAACGATAGTACCTTGGTATATTCATGAGGATTTATACCACACGAAAGGAGTTTCTGACCTCCAAGTGTCGGTGAAAATCCCCAAAGCACTGCAAGTCAAGATACTCTTAAAAGTCAAGATAGTTCCATACAGGAAGAAATTGAGAACATGAGAGCTTCCTTTCAGTAATCTTGCTGCAAGAGAGCTCGCACTAGCAGTCCTATATAGTATTTAGTTAATTTGTCTAGGGCAAAATTTGAAGGTCTGTTTTGTTGTTGGTGGTGGTGGGTTGTGTGTATGTGCCAGTATTGGGGCTTGAGCTCAGGACCTTGTGCTCTTTGTTTGGCTTTTTTCGCTCAGTGCTGGTGCTTTACCACTTGAGCCATTCCTCCACTTCCAGTTTTTTGGTGGTTAATTAAAGGCAATCATCTCAAAGACTTTTCTGCCCAGGCTAGCTTTGACATATGATCCTCAGATCTCAGCCTATACAGTAGCTAAGATTACAGACTTTTTTTATTTGAGGTGCTGGGGTAGAAAATTGAGAACTTCACATATGCCAATCAAGTGCTCTTCCATATAGCTAATCCCCTAGCTCATCAAAGATCTATTTACAGAATGAGATAATACAGACAGTATGTTACAGCAGGCAACCAGAAATTTCAGTAGCATGGCATGTGTGGCACCACTGTGGCATATCAAGTCATCATGTAGCTCAGCTTTTGTGAGCAGATTCATGGGGCTCTCCAGAGTACTGAATACCATGGTTAACTCCATGAATACACCTGGCTGATAGAAGGTGCTTTACAGAACAGTGCCATGCGGCTGCCCGGCTGCCTGGCCTGCAGCTGTTCACATAACACTGCATGCAGGGGTGGTAGCCTCATATTGCATCTCCTCCTTGTCCATTCCAGCTACAACTGGAAATTTAGAGCCCTGCTATCCCTTCCCTTCACACAAATGGTCCTTTTACGTACTACATGTGATCCTCTATTCCTGACTTTTCCTCTTCTCTGTTTAAATGTCACCTCCTTTCCCTCCATGCCTCCATCTGTTATCCAAAGTGGGGTGGTAGCTACCTGCCTTTATTATTCACTTCTTGGTTGCTTGTTTCTTCCATAACACTTGTGTCCTAGATTTTACTTATTTTTGTGCCGTTCCAATTAATCCCTTCCATTACTAATCATAATATTAGTTGCTAGTGACTAGGAGGGAAGTACTTCCAGGTGCTCACCTCAATTAACAAGAGTAAAAAGGAGGGAACATTAGAAAGTTCACTTGACAATGATGAATTCAACTGTAACAGCCTGACGCAACCACAGACCAAAGCAAGGCACAGAACCTTTGTTTCTCTTCTTTTATGCTTAGTCCTCCAATAGACATTTGCTCTTGCTTCATCTTCTTCATTTATACTGGATGCTTGAGAAGAAATATTTTTACCCTTCTCTTTTCTCCTCCTCACCTCCCTATGTCTTTCTCTGTCAGTTGCAAGTTAATGAAACTGGGCTGGCTCTGGGCAGGTGACAGATGGGCAGGTAGACTGGTGTACAGGTGGGCAGATGGACATGTAGGCTGGTAGACAGGTATGCAAGTGGGCAGCTGGGCAAGTAGACAGAGATTTCTGATCTTCAGAGCCTCCATGTATTACTCATAGAACCAGGACACAAGAAGCATGGTCCTGCCTGGTCCAGCCCAAACATATTGATAGCTCCAAGGGCCTGGAGTTTGATTATGTGCAGAATTTACTGCTCTTTCCATTTTCTTGAACTTGATAAGGGCCAGCTCTTCAAAGGAAGCCCTTTTTCCAGGAAGTGGACAAAGAAAGGGGAAAGTAGCGGCACAGGGTAAGTAGCAAGGCTATTGAGAACAGAGACACAGAAACACAAAAGTTTGCAAACCTAATGTGCAAGAGAATGATATGAAGAGCTTTGTTTTCATTGCTTTTTCTTTTCTTTTCTTTTCCTTCCCTCTTTCCTTCTTTCTTTCCTTCCTTCCTTCCTTCCTTCCTTCCTTCCTTCCTTCCTGTCTTTCTTTATTTTTCTTTCTTTCCTTTCTTTCTTTCTTTCTTTCCTTCTTTCCTTCTTTCTTACAGGTCTCCAGCTCACAATCCTCCTATTTCAGCCTCTTCAACTTTTGGGATTTCTAATTCAGGAACTTTTAATAATTCAAGTTCTCAGGTTTTAACCCCTTGTGGGGCCTGGAGTTTAGCTAAAGGTAGAGCAGGTACTTAGCAAGCATAAGGCCATGGATTAAGTCCCCAATACCAAACAACAGCAACAACAACAGCACCCCCAACCCTTTAAAATTTGGATTCAGTGGTAGAGATGGAGCCTAGAATCTACACTCTAATTGTAATACTACTCTGATAAGATTATAAAAGCTAGTCTTTTATCCTTTACCAATCATAAAAGAACTCAAGCACACTTGATAAACTTACCTTTGACACAAATGCCTGGAGAGATGGGGATTAGTAATCCTCTGCTGACTGAAGCCTACTCCATGATAGTATCAGTTTTCCCTTGACACATCATTTCCTTCCCAGGCTGCAGGCAGAGCCTGCAGTGCCATGGTGACAAGTGTTCACCTCTATGCTGCCTGTTCTTTATCATTGACTTGCCCTTTCTTGACTGCAATCTGCCAAGGTTTGGAGCTACAGCTGCAGCTCTGGGAGCTGCCCAGCCACACATCTTTCTGTTATCAGAGGTGTGACTCTCTCTGTGTGTGTGTGTGTGTGTGTGTGTGTGTGTGTGTGTGTGTAGAAATGCAGGGGTGCAGGGATGTGTGCTGTGATTTAAGACAGTTTTATTGGCCATTTAGCTAAATTTGTGGTGCAGGATCGTCTCAAGGCAGGAAGATGAATGCACATTTTAGTGAAAGAATCAGCTTAGTATTTGAAAGAAGGGGAGAAAGAGAGATGTCTCCTTAGGACACTTGAGAGGTGAAAAATGACCCAGACAAGATCTCTGGTTAAAAACTCAGCCAAGCTACAGAAGGTGCTGAAAATCTGCTTATGTTTACAATAGTTTGTCTAAGATTTCTGGTCAAGCTTTCTGGGTTCATATATGGCTACTTTTCACCCACATATTTTTTTGAATATCAGCTATCAATTATTTACAATAATGTAAATGTTAAAAAACCCCACAGATTATTTTTGGCTGACTTTTGGACAGTTTTGTGTTTACATGTGAAAATTGGTGTATTTCATGCCTTGAAAATCATGTTTCTCAGATTAATTCCACCCACTGAATAGCTCTTCTTTAACAAGTGTTGGAAAGCTGCCCAGTTTCTGTCCAAAGGCTTTTATGGGTTCTTATCTATAACCTGTGTTGTCTTGGAATTCAGTATCGTCAACCTTGAGACATTTGGCTAGTCAAAGAGATAAGATTAAGTGTTTGAATTTCTTTCTGTTTCTTTTTCCAAAATGAAAAGAAGTTGCACATTACAAGGAAGCATACTGGTGGGCTGAAGCTGCCAGAATGCTATGGAAGGGTCAAGGAATTTGGAGTCCTAACATGTGGGTTGGAATCCCAGCCCTGCTGATAATAACATAGTCTTAAACAAGTCATTTATTTTCCCTAAGCATTAAGCTCATCATCATTGTTAGTATTCTCCTTGCTTCATGGTGGGTTTTGAAGGTCATGCAAAATGGTAGATATGGAAACACTTAGTCAATTGTACTGTTGTCTTTTAGATTTCAAACAGTCCAGGGCTCCAGGAGTAAGCAGGTGCACGAGGTGGAGAAGTAGTAATTGACACAGCAATTGGGCATGAGAGTTTCTATGTATTGTTAAAAAGCTAATGTACCCCCAAATAACTGCAATTCTATTCTTGGTGAACTTTAAAAAAGTTTCTCTTCAAGAAGCAATGATGTAAAAAGAAGGTGTTATGGCCTGATTCTTTTTTTTAATATATCAAAATGAAATAGCTTATTGTGAATTACTTTAGCCATGATAACTAAAATTATTATGCAGTTTTTAGAAGCCTATCTGTCCATATGTGTATATTTTAGTATCAGATGTTTACTTCTCACTGTTCATAAAATCTGGCCAACAAACGGCTTTATTCTTTTTTTTAATTTTTATTTGATTGTAAAGATGCTGTTATGGTTGGGTTCTTTTTAAATTTTATTTTATTGTAAAGATGCTGTACAGAGGGGATACAGTTACATGAGTAAGTTAATGAGTACATTGCTTGTTGAGAACTGTTACTCCCTCCTTTGTCGTACTCCTACTATGTGGAGAGCTGCGTGCAGCCGCACCTTAAAGATGGCGCCGGCTTCCGCCCTCCGCCTTCCCGATGGTGAGCACTCTCTGTGGTAAACAACTCCTTATTTGGCTAAGGCATAGAATCTGGCTTGCTTCCATACCTGGACCTATTGATGGCTCCCACGTGGCATATCAGGGTTGGTTACCCAGCGGGTACTTAAGGTTGTGTGGGATTCTCCATGGGGTCAGAAGAATGCTCAAAGGTCCTGAATAAACTGCTGAGAGAAGAGCTCAGTGTTGCGTCTTTCTTGCTGGTCGAGGCAGACCGTGACACTACTATCCCTTCCAGTTCCACCTCCCTCCCTCTCCCCACTCCGCCAAAGTTGTAAAGTTCATTTCCAGTGAACTGTCTTGTGGGTATCATTGTTGCAATGGGTCATCCTGTGTCCTTGTTTCAACGTTTTGTTATTCCTCTTCCACTCTCCAAATAGGACATGGGTTGAATGCTTGGTTGACAGCCTGTGGCACTATTGGAAGATGGTGGAATCTTGATGAAGTATGGCCAAGTGGGAAGAAGTTAGTTTGTTGGAGGTATGTCTTTGGAGGGGATGTTTTGACCCTGGATCTTGGGCCTGTTTCCCTTTCTTTCCTCTGGCTTCGAGGTAAGCAGACCTCCTTCATGATGTGCTCCCTGCCATGATGTTCTGCCCTATGACAGGCCCAAAGCAACATGGCCAAGTGATCATGGATTGAATCCTATGCAACTGTAAACCGAAGTGATCCTTCCCTCTTTTGAGTTGATTTATCTCAGGTATTTTGTCAAAGTGACAGAAAGGTAACTGCAAAAAGGTATCAGAACAGATAGCCTCATGTTGAAATCAAAGAAATCTGGACTAGAGGCTCAAACTTGGCAGTGTTATAATTGAGCCAATGGAATGCTCAGGGTACAGATCTTGTCCTTTCAGTCTCTCTGTATGGTTTTCACGTGGCCTTATTCAGTCTTATAATATTGAATTTTGTCCATATGTTGAGGATGCTCTAGGCTACCACTCAACATCTAATCTTTTTCTGCACTCCAAAGACTTATAAAATCCAATTTTCAACATCATAAGGATGTTTCATAAGTGTAGGAAAATTAGCACGGCATATTCTGAGCTACTATTTCCCCCCTCATACCCCTTACCCATCAAGCTTTGTTTATCCGAACAAATGACATTGCTGTTCACCTACTGGATTAGACCCATATAATGAGAATCATCTGCACTGGATGTTGCACTAGAGTCAGCCAAGGCTTAGTCCTCAGCTCTTCTGCTTTATTAACCCAGTGACCTTGCCTTAGTTCTTTAATCTTTCTCTGTTTCAGTTTCTTTATCTGGAAGATGAAAACAGTAAAAGTTACCTGTGTAATTTTGTGAAAGTACATGTGAAGTCTTTAGACCACTGTTTTAGCACATTGTAAATACTATGAAAGGTTTACCTACATGTCATATAAGTTCTATAAAGAGTTCACCTAAATGTCATTAACAAATTCTGCTAGTTCTGCTTTCAAAAGTCAGCTTAAATGATCACTTTCACTACTCAAATACCACAATTCCAATCCAGATGGTTTTACTATTATTATTGAATTCCTGGAGAACTTCTTTTTTTTTTAATCAAAAATTTTATCATTAAATAATTATACAAAGAAGTTACGATTCCTTAAGTCTGGTTAGAAGCACAAAGCATCTTTATTGATGTCAACCCTTCCATCCTTAGATTCTGAATTGTTTCCAGCCTTCGTTTTCCATCTTTGGCTGGCTATACCCTGCAGAGCAGCCAGACCCAGCTCCTTACCAGGTTTGTAAGACTGCACCTGCTGGGCCCTACTTTTCTTTCTCACCTTGTCACTACTCTCCACATCATTCCAGATAGGTAGCCTGCTCTTGTGCATCAATTTTTCTCAGCTCCAATGATATTTCTTCCACAGCCCTTTCCTTGTTTCTACTGCCAGAGAAGACCCTCAAGAAGCCAATTTTACTTATGTTCATTATGGATTTATTTTATTTCTAGCACTTAACAGGGTCTGAAATGGCCATATTATTGGGTGGATTTAAGGGTTACTATCATCTCTCCTAATAGAATGTTGGGGGCAAGTGTGTCTAGTTTGTAGCTATATCTTGACAATCTTACACTTCATCAGATATTGTGGTCCTTTGAAACAGAGAAGAAATGATAGAGGCAAATGGGGTGGCTCTTTATATCTATAGGATGCTTAAAAGCTGTATAAGCCCAGGGTATTATTTTAAAAAATAAACATTGTCATTTTAAGCAAGTTTAAAATGTGTTTTATATACCTTGAATGCAAATTTGATTTGTCTCTCTGGATCTACTTGAAATTCACAACAGATAGAAACATAAAAGTAACTATAGATACATCCTCATTCCCAACAAACATAGACACACACACTTTTATTATTTTTCAAGTTTTCTTTGTTTTAGATCACCCAGGATTGGTCTCGCCTCAGTGAGAAAGGAGCACATAGTTGCCTATGCTTTTTTTTCTTTTTGCTTATGTGGTGCTGAGGAATCGAACCCAGGGCCCCATGCATGCAAGGCAAGCGCTCTACCACTGAGCCACCTTCCCAGCCCATTGCCTATGCTTTTATAGGAAACATTTTTCTTCAATCCTAAAATATGAAGCAGTTCATATTTTCTAATATACTGCTTAAACAACTGTGATTAAAAAACAAACGACTTTCCATCCAAGTTTTTTTTTTATCTTCTTATGAGTCATCTAAACATCCTTCTCCACCATAAATGAGTTAAACAATAATCATGACTGGGGTACATATATATATATATATATATATATGTATAATAAACATGACATCGCTCTCTCTATATATATAATAAACATGAGGTTTCAGTTATCATCATTATGTTTCCAAGAATCATACTATATGCTTCAATTTATTGTAACTATATTGTCATTTTGAGTTAATTTATGCAAGAAAACTCTGATCCTTGCTATGAAGGAATCATCTTAGGGCTGAGTGTGAAGAAGCCATTAATTAGCTCTTTCTTGATGAATTGATCAGGGGAAGCAAGTGCTATTCACAGGTTGTGATGGTCACTTAGTGTGATATGAAAGTCTTGATGCCATCTGTTTAATGATAGGAGGGTTATTCTTAATATGTAAGAATTTGCATGGCTAATTATTCTAAGTAAAAATTCACAATGACATTCAGACTATATTGAATATTGTGTATGACTGCAGGGAGTCTACAATGCTTATTGAACACCTACAATGCACCCACTACTCTGTTATTAGCTAATGGGCTATTAAGACATGTGGAGAGCTCTGCTTTCAACACTGTTTTAGAGAATCTGTTTTATTTTATTACTATCTACTTAGATCATTTTAAATATTGTTTGACTTTATTTTCACTGCATTATTTCTAGGTGTGCTCACTTATTCACCTGAAATTAGGTCTGTTTTCCAAAATGTAAATCTTGATAGTTACTGATAATGCCATTTTCTATGTTGATGAATCACTTAACTGAGGATGGCCTTAATTTCTTTAGACTTTTCTTTTATTGCTTTCTTCTCCCCTGACATCTGAACCAAATTCTGATTAGAGTGCTCATTACTACTCTGTACACCTGAATGTCTTCCATGTGTAGTAACTGTGAGATGTTTTCATCAGAGCAAGAAATTGTTACTTTTCTTTTTCATCATACTACAATTGATTTTCAGGCTTTAAGAATTTATATCCATTTTGGGAATATATCATGGCAAAGAAATTGTTATTCAGAGCTTTGAGTGGGTTAAAAAATGACTTTAAACATACTTTTTTGTCCAGATGAAGTTGCTTAAAATCTGGTGTCACTTTGTTAAATTGATTAACATTTTCAGACTCTTATGTCTTCATTATTCATATTACTGACTGGCCATTTCTCCAAGTATAAATAGGGCTGTCAGACAACTTGAGACTGCAATCATCAAGCAATACATAAAGAGTGTAGCAGAATAAGTAATTCTCCGGTGGTACAAAGAATTAATGAACTTTTCCAAGGGGCTCAATTTGTAATCACATGATAAGTCAAATGATGGAAGACAAGAGATAGAAAAATTAAAGAATTATTAGTACTAATATAAGAAAAACATTTTCTAGCCCAGAGTTGCAAGTAAGACAACTCTAGTATTTGGTCTGGACTACAGATTGCTTTAAAAAATTATTGTCAAGGTGAGGCACAGAGGTTTATAGTTACACAGTAAGGTAATAAGTACATTTCTTGTCAAACTTGTTACCCCTTCCCTCATTTTTCTCCTACTTTCCCTCCCCTACAACCACACCCTCTGAGTTGTACAGATTATTTCCAGCATACTGTCTTGTGAATATTGCTGTTACATTGGTTCCCCCCTTGTCCTTTGTCTCACCATTCAGATTTCTTTTTTCTCTTCCTTCTGATAGGAGTTAGTGGGAAGTAGGCAGTCCAGGAATTGAGGGCTTTGACAACTTGCAGGTGGCAGGTTAAGCTGCAAAACAAAACAAAGCAAAACCAAAACCCAAAAAACCACAGAGCAACGAAATGGAGGCCGAGGGCTCAAAGAAGCAGAAAGACATGTTGAACAAGGACAAGAGAGTGAGGAAATGAGGTGCACACTTAAATGCTTGACACCATGACTCTACTAGAAAGAAAAGGAGACCCACCAATCTGAGGACTGTTTTCACATGCCGAAGACACTTACATATATAGATGAAATACATCAAATCCCCTGGACAGTGCTATTGCTGCGACTCTGTCTGAGTCCTTCCCATGCAGTTCTATTTCCCAATTTCAGTTAAACTTCCTGCTTACTACTCACTTGTTGTCAGACACCTTCATTCTTTGATCACCCAGCCAGGAACTCTATTCACACGACTTGCTCGTTCTTCCATCGTTTTCTATCCTTTTGCCATTCCTCTCTCCCTCTTTTCCTACCTTCTTACCCTTTCTTATTTACCATGAGATCTTCCTATGTTGAACATGCTGGTTTGGAACTTAGGATCCTCCTGCCTTTGCCTACCAAGTTCTGGGAATACAGGCATGCACTTCATTTTAATTCCTGTAATTTTGATTTTGAGTGTCCTTAGAATATGTAAACTGATGTCTGCACTCACCACTGTTATTGCTTCTTGACCTCATGCACACATTTTTCTTTCCTTCCTGATTCCTCTTAAAATCTTGTACCATCTAAATTTATGATCTGGTTTTGCAGATAAAGAAATGAGAAAATGATTAATTCAAAGTAACTCAAGCAATGTGTTCCAACAGTCATTTGATATTCAGCAAAAGCTTACTGCTCAGCTCACAGAGAAGTCAATACTGTGACACCAGGTTTTTGTGAGAAGAAAAGGATATCTTGATTGGAGGAAAAAAAAGCTGGGTTTGGGGGGTATGCGTAGAAAGGGAGGGTGTTAAAGCTTCTTACTGATTTAGTAATGAGAAGCAGAAAATTTAAGGTTCTTTTGCTCAGGCATCGATGTCACGCTGCCTCTACATTGGTCACCTGCTTCTTTGGGATAGAGAGTTTTGGAGGGATGAAGTGAGTGGATTTTGACCTTTGCAAATCAAAAGATCTTTGACCAGCAAGGAGCTGACTTTTGTAGTTAGTTTCAAGCAACTATCCAGTGGAATTGGAGAGTTTTCCTGAAGAATAACTTAGGCACATTGTTATTTAAGAAATGTATATCTGGGTATGTCTAGGCCTTTGGTGATTTCAGGTTTACTTAATCAGTATTATGATTCTCCAATTAAATTCTGTTCTACCTCAGGAGTAGTTACATATTTTTAGAGAGATTAAAGATAGAATGAACTAAAAATCTAAATAATTAATATTCATATTTCACCTTACTGTGAAATCACAAAAGTAATTTAGCAAAAAAGGAGTAATAAAAACAAAACAGTTAAAAAGGTGGAGTAATTTGGCCAAGATAGAAGAGAAATCCCAATTTTGGGTCTTAAGTTCAAGTTTATAGACAGATTATATTTGTTGCTCCATTTGTACAATGAGGACAGCAGTCAACAAAAACTGATTAAATTATGACATTTTTTCTAGAAGCTTAAAGTCCATTTCCAAAAACAACAACAACAACAAAAAAACCTCTTGAAGGTGCCACTGGTGGCTCACACCTGTAATCCTAGCTACTCAGGAGACTAAGATCTGAAGATCATGATTTGAAGACATCCTGGGCAGGAAAGTCCATGAGACTCATCTCCAATTAATCACTAAAAAGCCAGAAGTGAAGTTGTGGCCCAGTGGTAGTTTGCTAGCCTTGAGCAAAGAAGTTTAGGGACAGCACCCAGGTCCTGAGTTCAAACCTCAGGACCTGCAAGGGAAAAAAGAAAAGAAAGAAAAGTCTTATATCTTTGAAAAGCACAGCCCACAAAATTGAAATATGTAAAACCTCTAGAGCACAAGGGTGCTGGTGGCTCACGCCTGTAATCCTAGCTACTCAGGAGGCTGAGATCTGAGGATCGCGGTTCAAAGCCAGCCTGGGCAGGAAATTCCATGAGACTATTATCTCCAATTAGCCACCAGAAAACCAGAAGAGGCACTGTGGTTCCAGTGGTAGAACACTAGCCTTGAGCTGAAGAGCTGAGGGACAACCCCAGGCCCAGAGTTCAAGCCCCACGACCGACAAAAACAAACAAAAAAATCCCCAAAAAACTCTAGAGCATGTTTAGAAGTTATTTTCTCATAGCTATTATATTATTGGTGCATATTTCTTTACGACAGTATGACTCCAGTTTAAATGATCTTTTGGTTTGCATAAGTCAATGGTATTTATAATCTAACTTACCATTAAGAACCACAATGCCTCTTACAAACCTAAAAGAGAACAAAGATAGGTATAGTTTGGAGAATTCCTGAGATCTTGTGTAACAGGAATCATAAGCCAGAGACCCAGTTCCACCTACTGCACATGGCAGTTTCTCTGGCCACTCCAATATGCTACATGAAAAAAACTAGTCAAGAGGAAGGGCAGAGAAAAAAACATTCATTACACGACATGAACACACTGTGGGGAAAGGCACAGTCAGCACTTCAGCTGACTTTGGGGTATAGCCTTGAATTTTAGGTTTAAACAGAGAAACACAACCAAGGTTGAAGTATACATCATTATCAGTCCTACTCTCAGGTGATATCTAGTTGACCATCACCCCAGGATGATCCGGTGGTACCTGCTTATGGCAAGAAAGTCCTGGTTGTCTGAGGATCAGTTTCAACTCTTATTACAGAGTCCTGTCCTTCTTGTTATGCTTCCTGGATTCCAAGGTAGGTGTAAGGTGAATGTAGAATGAGTAACTCAGAGCAAAGACAGGTACAAAATAGAGGTAGAGGTGCTAATATTTTGTTCTGCTTTTACTTATCTTTGGACAGTTGCAGGTTGAGTGAAGAGTCAGTGTTTTTTTTTTTAGCAGAAATAGTTTCTAATTATCTGTTACAATTGCCTTTTCTGACTATGAACAAAACATTTATTAAGAAAGCAGTGCTTCTTGTGGTTTAAGATCTGGAATAGCCATTAAGAGCAGGTTTTTGACATAACGACTTGTACATCTCATTGTTGCAATGGGTCCACCTGTATCCCTATTTAAACAATTTGTATTTTTCCCTTCCCTTCCACAAATTATACCAACATCAAATACAGTGAAAGCAGGGGTTATACCTGCTTTCCGCAGGTATCAGCTGAATGGACAAACTCTTGGTACCAGAGGGGGAAAAAAAAAAGAGTTAGCAGGAAAGGTGTCCAAAGAATGAAGGTCTGATTGCTAATTAGAATGCATTCTCCTATGAATGGTGATCCAAACAATTGTCATTGATATGTTTTATATTAGTTTACATTATATTGTCAGTCTCTTTCCTTCCTTTTTTTATTTCTTAGTTACCACGTCATCAATGGACTTGAAATAATTTTTCTCTGCTTTTTTATTCTCTTCTGCCAGATGATAATAGACCGTCTCAGCAGGAGATATAGAGGAGTTAGAAAGATTACTCAAGAAAGTCTTGTATTGATCTATTAGTAAAGTCATATGTCTTTTTTTTAATTGTGAAAATACCATACAGAGAGGTTACAATCACATGAGCAAGGTAATGAGTACATTTCTTATCAAGCATTGTTGCCTCCTCCTTTGTTTCCCCTTCCCATCCCTTCCTATCTCTCCCCACCTCCCCTTTGCCCCTGCCCTTCCCCCCCCCCCCCCCCCCCGCCAAAGTTGTAAAGTTCATATTTCGACCTGTCCTGGTAAAGTCATATTTCTTGGCAATATTACTTGTTTGTTTTTATATCTTAATTAACTAGATTCTTAGTTATAAACCTCATCTGTGCACCATGGCATTTTCACACCTGTATCCAGTACTTACCATGTTGCACTATAATTATCTGCTCCCATATTCAACTTCTTTATTTGATTCTATGCACTTCAAGGACAAAAGATTGTGTGTTAATCAGTTTTACATTCTTAGCAACTAACATAATATGTATTATATTACAAAAAGCAAAAAGCAAATGAATAAAACCACACAAGTGACGAGTGTCTGTGGAAAGTCTTGCTTTTTAAACATCAGAACAGAAAAGACACACAATGGTTGAGCTGGAAGAATCAGGAAAAGATGATTTGTGTACAGAATGGTACTATCAAAGAAATGGAAGCTGGAGCCCAGCACTGGTGGCTCACTCCTGTAATCCTAGCAACTCAGGAGGTTGAGATCCAATGATCATGGTTTGAAGCAAGATAGGGCAAGAAAGTCCAGGAGATTCTTATCTCCAATTAATTACAGCAAAAGCTGGAAGTTGCATAAAGAGAGAGACAGACAAACAGAAGAGACAAAGAGACACAGAAAGACACAGAGAAAGAAGAAAATAAAGAGAAAGTAAGAGAGAAAGAACAATGAACTATAGGATTTCTTTTGTGTGTGTGTTTTCCCCCTATGGTTTATACCCTGTTGTTACTGTGTTCAATTTTGGTACTCTGGGTCTTGTATACACGTTTATTTGAACTAGAGAAGGTGAACAACAAAATGGTGAGACAATGGACAAAGGGGGAAACTATGCCATAGTGATACTCACAAGACAACATGTTGGAAATGACCTGTACAACTTGGGGGGATATTAAGGGGGGAGGGAAAGAAGGAGAAAAACAAGGGAAGGGGTAACAAGTTAGACAAGAAATGTAATCACTACCTTACTTATGTATGTGTAACCCCTCTGTACATCAAATTAATAAAATTTAAAAATAAGAAAGAGAAAGAGAGGAAGGAAGGAAGGAAGGAAGGAAGGAAGGAAGGAAGGAAGGAAGGAAGGAAGGAAGAGAGGCAGGGAGGAAGGGAGGGAGGCAGGGAGGGAGGGAAGGAAGAAGGGAGGGAAGCTGGTTTCAGTCCATCACTGTTCTGTCACCTCCTTCCTCTATTGCCTATTTCTAACCATCTCACTCCATCACTGGTGTTTGAGTGAGCTGTGGCCATAGTGATTTGTTTTCCAGGTTCTCCTTTGTCTATCTAACTATAATATATCATAGTAGATTAAAATCCTTTTATCTACCATATCATCTTTATATTTGTTGTACTATTCTAATTATAATGAGATCCTCCTGACTTAGGAAGCATGTGCTTCCTCTCTTTCTCTCCCTCTCTCCCAATACAGTACCTGCAATGTTCCAGGTACAACTTGATCTCCAAGCACAGCTTTATAGCTTAAGGGGGATAGAGAAAGCAATTTTTTAGTTCTGTGCATACTATTCCTTTGAGAAGTGAATCTTTCTGAGCCTGGAACAAATCCATCCAACAAATGCATTACCGTTGCATGTTCTATGGAGCCAAAATATAGGAATCTTTTCAAATGTCCTAAAATTCACATTTACGACTTGTGTAGATTTCTTCCAAGGGTCCTTCATGAAGATGCTTGTGATGTTGGTAGGAATGAGGTTGGATAAGCTTTCTTGAGTGTGATGTCCACACACCAGTCTATGAGGTCCTTCATGGAGCAGGATGGAGCAGAGGCACACTCAGAAGAGATGGTCTAGGAGTCAGTTTACAGGAGGCTTCTCATTCTGCATTACTACTCTAAGCTTCTGTAAATGGTACAGCCAGTTACATTATATTGCCATATGTGTTCCCTACAGTAATTACATATGGGGGAACCAGGGTGTTAGAGAGAAATAAAGATTAGAGGAAATTACTAAAGGCTTTATGTAATTTGATTTATCCATCAGATATTTTCTAATCATAATCCCATAGGTTCTCAATTGAAATGGATCACTGTTGCAAAAGACAGAGTTACAAAAGAAATACAAACAAAAGTTTAACACATATGTCTCACATATACATGGCAGACAGAGAATGAGTAGTTCTCCAAGAGGTAACAGTAAATTCAGCTTACATAGTAACTTCAAGAAAGAACAGCAAAGTTTAGAGAAAAGAGAGGACAAAGGAAAAGGTCTGATGGAGGCATAGAATTCCAGTGTGTGTGTGTGTGTGTGTGTGTGTGTGTGTGTGTGTGTACCTTATTTTCTTGATCCATTCATCCACTGAGGGGTATCTGGGTTGGTTCCATATCTTACTTATGGTGAGTAATGCTGTGATAAACATAGTTGTGATGGTAGCTTTAGTTTGGCCTTGTTTGTGATCATTTTGGTAAATGCCCAAAAATGGGATTTCTGGGTCAAAGGGGAGCTCTATGTGGAGTCTTTTGAGGAACCTCCATACTGCTTTCTAAAGTTATTGAACAAGTTTATACTCCCGCCAACAATGCAGTAGGATTCCCTTTCGGCCACATTCCCTCCAGCATCTGTTGTTGTTAGATTTCTTGATTATAGCCATTCTAACTGGGGTGAGGTGGAATCCCAATGTTGTGTTGATTTACATTTCTTTTATGGCTAGAGAAGTTGAGCATTTCTTCCTGTGTCTATTGGCCATTCTTTTTATTTTTATTTTTTGGGTCCGGTCGTGGGGCCTGAAATCTGGACCTGGGTGCTGTCCCTCAACTCTTCAGCTCAAGGCTAGCACTCTACCACTTGAGCCACAGCGCCACTTCTGGCTTTTTCTCCCTGCTTACGTGGTGCTAAGGAATCGAACCCAGGGCCTCATGCATGAAAGGCAAGCGCTCTACCACTGAGCCACCTTCCCAGCCCCTATTGGCCATTCTTATTTCCTCTTCAGAGAGGTCTCTAAGTCTTTTTTTTCTATGTTTTTTTAATTGTAAAAATACTGTACAGAGAGATTACAGTTACATGAGAAAGGTAATGAGTACATTTCCTATCAAGCATTGTTACCTCCTTTATTTTTCCCCTACCATCCCTTCTCTCCCACCTCCACAACTACCCCCTCTCCCTCCCCCCTCCCCCCACCTCCCCACCCCTGCCAAAATTGTAAAATTTGTTTTCAACATAGTGTTTTGTACTTCTCATTGTTACAATGGGTCAACCTGTATCCCTATTTAAGCATTTTGTTTTTTCGCTTCCCCTCCCCAAATTGAGAAGTGTATATACAAGATGCAGGGCACCGACATCAAGTACAGTGAAAACAGAGATTATACCATGGGGGAGGAACATACAAAGAAACAAAGAAAAAATCACATGGTACATTATAAATACCTTAGAAACAAAAACAAGAAAGAAAAAAAATCTTGTCCCTGTCTTGGGGTTCACTTTGATTAACATCATCTTATATAGTCATATGTACATGGCTTTTTAAAAATGTTTTTTACTGAAAAAATACTGTACAGAGGGGTTACAGTTTCATGAGCAAGGTAATGAGTACATTTTTTATCAAGCATTGTTGCTTCCTCCTTTGTTTTTCCATTGCCATCCCTTCCCTCCCATCTCCACAACTACACTCCCTCCACATCTAAATTGTAAAGGTCGTTTTTCAGCATAGTGTCTTGTATATCTCATTGTTACAAGGGGTCAACCTGTATCCCTATTTAAACATTTTGTTTTTTCTCTTCCTCTCCCCAAATTACACCAACATCAAATACAGTGAAAACAGGGGTTATACCCTGGGGGAGGAAAATACAAAGCAACAACAACAACAACAAAAAAAAACCATGGTACCTTATAACCTTATATATATTAGAAACAATAGCAAGAAAGAAAAAAAAAACACTTGTTTCCCTATCTTGGGGTTCATTTCACTTAACTTCATCTAAGTCTTTCTTTTCTTTTTTTTTAATGTCCGGTCGTGGGGCCTGAACTCTGGGTCTGGGCGCTGTCCCTCAGTTTTTCAGCTCAAGGCTAGCACTCTACCACTTGAGCCACAGCGCCACTTCTGGCTGTTTTTCTTTTTGCTTATGTGGTGCTGAGGAATCTAACCCAGGGCCTCATGCATGCAAGGCAAGCGCTCTACCACTGAGCCACCTTCCCAGCCCCTCATCTAAGTCTTTAGCCCACTTATTAATTGGGCAGTTATTTCTTTGAGGATATGATATTGGGGGATTTAATTTTTTGAGTTCCAAGTATATTTTAGATATGAGACCTTCATCCAATGTATGGCTAGTGAAGATCTTCTCCCAGTCCGTGGGCTTTCTATTGATCTTGCTTGCTATGTCCTTTACTATGCAGAAGCTCTGCAGTTTCATGCAATCCCATTTGTCCAACCTTTCTTTGATTTGTTATGTTTCTGGGTCTTTATTAAGAAAATTTTGGCCTGTGCCAAGGAGCCCTAGAGTTTCTCCTATTCCATCCTGTAATGTTTTCAGGGTTTCTGCTTTGACTTCGAGGTCTTTGATCCATTTGAAGTTGATTCTGGTTCAGAGTGATCTATAGGGATCTAGCCTTAGTTAAAAAAATTTTTTATTGTAAAAATGTTGTACAGAGGGGTTATAGTTACATGAGTAGGGTAATGAGTGCATTTCATAGTGAGCATTGTTACCTCCTCCTTTATTTTCTCCCCACCATTACTTCCTTCCCCACCTCCCCAACTCCTCCACCTCCTCCACCCGACATTGTAAAGTTCGTTTTCAATACAGTGTCCTGTATGTCTCATCGTCACAATGGGTGAGCTTGCATCCTCATTTTTAAGTGTTCTGCAATATCCCTTTCTCTCCCCAAATTACAAAAATATATATACAAGGTGCAGAGCACCAGCATCAAATCCAGTGAAAACAGAGGTTATACCATGGGGGAAGAACATACAATAGAAACAAAAGAATCACATAGTGTATTGTAAGTACATTAAAAACACTAACAAGAAAGAAAAAAAATCTCTTGTTTCCCTGTCTTGGGGTACATTTTGCTTAACTTTATCTCATATGGTCATAGGTACATGGCCTTTGATCTACTCTGCTTGTCCTAGACATATACTAGTCACTGAAAACAAGGGAAACCATGGGACTAATGTTTCTTTGGGCCTGGCTTACTTCACTTAATATGATTTTTTCCAAGTCTTCCCATCTCCTAACAAAAGAGGCAATGCCATTTTTTCTGATTGTTGCATAGAATTCTATTGTATAAAGGGAGCTAGAGAAATAGAATGGAAGACTTTTGAGGCACCTCCATACTGCTTTCCAAAGTGGTTGAACAAGCTTACACTCCCACCAACAGTGCAATAAGGTTCCCTTCTTTCCACATCCCCTCCAGCATCTGTTGTTATTAGAGTTCTTGATTATAGCCATTCTAATTGGAGTCAGGTGGTATCTCAATGTTGTTTTGATTTGCATTTCTTTTATGGTTAGAGAAGTTGAGCATTTCTTCATGTGTGTATACCCCTGCTTTTACTGTATTTGATGTTGGTATAATTTGTGGAGGGGAAGGGAAAAAACAAATCATTTAAATAGGGATACAGGTGGACCTATTGCAACAATGAGATGTACAAGTCCTTATGTCGAAAAATGAACTTACAACCTTGGTGGGGGGGATGGGAAGGGATGGGAAGGGGAAACAAAGGAGGAGGCAACAATGCTTGATAAGAAATGTACTCATTACCTTGCCCATGTAATTGTAACCCCTCTGTACGGTATTTTCACACAAAAAGAGAAATAGAATGGAAGAAAGATAGCCTTTTCAGTAAACAGTGCTGGCAAGATTGGTTAAACACTTGTAGAAAACTAAATCTATATCCATATATATATATCACACTGCAACAGAATCAACTCCAAATGGAGCAAAGACCTCAAAATAAAACCAGACTCCATGACATTTCTTTCTTTCTTTCTTTCTTTCTTTCTTTCTTTCTTTCTTTCTTTCTTTCTTTCTTTCTTTCTTTCTTTCTTTCTTTCTTTCTTTCTTTTGGGTCTGTCATGGGGCATGAACTCTGGACCTGGGTGTGCTGTCCCTCAGCTCTTCAGCTCAAGGCTAGCACTCTACCACTTGAGCCACAGCACCACTTCTGGCTTTTCCCCATTGCCTTTCATGCCTCATGCATGAAAGGCAAGCGCTCTACCACTGAGCCACCTTCGCAGCCCAAAACTTTCTTAATAGAGACCCAGAAACACAACAAATCAAAGAAAGGTTTGGACAAATGGGACTGCATGAAACTGCAGAGCTTCTGCATGGCAAAGGACATAGCTAGCAAGATCAACAGAATGACCACAGACTTGGAGAAGATCTTCACTAGCCATACAATGGACAAGGGTTTCATATCTAAAATATACTTGGAACTCAAAAAACTAAATCCCCCAACAACAAATCCTTAAAGAAACAACTGCTCAATTAACAAATGGGCTAAAGACTTAAAGAGAGACTTCCCTGAAGAGGAATTAAGAATGGCCAATAGACACATGAAGAAAATGCTCAACCTCTCTAGCCATACAAGAAATGCAAATCAAGATAATGCTGAGATTCTACCTCACCCCAGCTAGCATGGCTATAATCAAGAAATCTAATAACAACAGATGCTGGAGAGGATGTGGCCAAAAGGGAACCCTACTGCATTGTTGGTAGGAGTGTAAAATAGTCTTAGTTTTCTACAGGTGTTTAACCGGCTTTGCCAGCACCATTTACTGAAGAGGTTGTCTTTCTTCCATTCTATATTTTAGCACCCTTATCAAAGATATGGTGGCTTTAGGTCTGTGGGTTCATTTCCATCAAAAAGAATGACACCTCCCCATCTGTTAGGAAATGGAAAGACTTGGATAAAATTATATTAAGTGAAGCAAGCCAGACTCAAAGAAACATAGGTCCCATCTTTTCCTTTATTTGTAATAACTAGTATATGTCTAGGACAAGCAGAAGAGGTCAAAAGCTATGTACATATGGCCATATAACCTGATGCTAAACAAAATGAACCCCAAGATTGGTACACAAGAGGTTATGTCTTTGTTGCTGTTCTTTTTAATGTACTTATAATGTTTCTTTGTATGTTCTTCCCCCATGGTACAATCTCTGTTGTTACTGTTTTTGTTTCCAGTGTCCTGCATCTTGTATATACATTTTTCTAATTTTGGGAGGGGGAGGGAAATAACAAAATGCTGAAATAAGGATTCAGGATGACCCATTGTAATAATGAGATGTACAAGACAGTATGTTGAAAATGAACTTTACAACTTTGCCGGGTGGAGGAGGAGTTGGGGGAGTTGGGGAGTTGGATGGTAAGGGGACAAACAAAGGAGGGTGCAACAATCCTCAATAGAAAATGGACTCATTACCTTGCTCATGTAACTGTAATCCTTCTGTATAGTATCTTTACAATAACAAATATAAATTAAGAAAGAAAAAAAGGAAAAGGTCTTTGATTTTTTTTATAGGGAGTGAATTGGGGAAGAGGGGCAGGGCAAACAATGGGCATTTATGGCTGGATAGCACATCTGGTTAATGTAAAGTCCTCTGGTACCATTTCCAGGCTGGTGAGGATGGAACTATGTCTTCAGTGGTTAATTACCATTCTCATTGGTGAAAGAGGAAGTACATCTATGTCCTACTTCTAACAAGTCCAGAGCAAAGAGCGTCCCCACATCTATATCTGCTTAGTTGCTTCTATCTCAACAACCCTTTATATTCTGGGAAGGCACATGCTGGTCTCCCACAATAGACATGGTGGTGAGCAAAAAAGAAGGTCTTTCTCTCTGGAACGTTCTCACATCCTCTAAGTAAAGCAATAGAGATAATCCAGAAAGTGAAAGAAGCACTCTGTCATTGTACCCTTCTTTAAATAGCAATAACATGGACTAAGATGTTAGTTTCTATTTACCAGTCCTAGATTGCTAGGAAGATTTAATTTTTTTGAGTTCCAGGTATATTTTAGATATGAGACAAGGGTCTCATATCTAAAAGCCCAATCTGTGGACTTTCTATTGATCTTGCTAGCTATATCCTTTGCCATGCAGAAGCTCTGCAGTTTCATGCAATCCCATTTGTCCAACCTTTCTTTGATTTGTTGTGTTTCTGGGTCTCTATTAAGAAAATTTCAGCCTGTGCCAAGGAGACCTAGGATTTCTCCTATTCCATCCTATAATGTTTTCAGAGTATCTACTTTGACTCCAAGGTCTTTGATCCATTTGGAGTTGATTCTGTGCAGGGTGATATATAAGGATCCAGCTTTAGTTTCTAAAAGTAGTTAACCAATTTTGCCAGCACCATTTACTGAAGAGGCCGTCTTTCTTCCATTCTATTTTTTAGCTCCCTTATTGAAGATTAGATGGCTATAGGTCTGTAGGTTCATTTCTGGGTTTTCAATTCTATTCCATTGGTCCTGAGGTCTGCTCTTGTGCCAGTATCAAGCTGTTTTGATTACTATGGCTTTGTAGTGAAATTTGGATTATATTCTTCTAGCACTGTTCTTTCTGTTAAGAATCATTTTTGCTATTTAGGGTCTTTTATTGTTCCATATGGATTTTTGGATTGCTTCTTCTATTTCCTTGAAGAATGAGGTTGGAATATTGATAGGTATCACATTGAATTTGTAGATAGCCTTGGGAAGTATTGCCATGTTCACGGTTGATCCTTCCAATCCAGGAACATGGGAGGTTTTGCTACTTTCTAAGTTAAATGCTTAGGCTCATCCTCCTTCATATTTTCAGAAGGACTCTGAAAAATTTTCTTCCTTTTTATCTGCATGATTTTCCTATGTCTTAAGGTTTTCAAAGCAGAAATTGTTCTGATTTTATAACTTATAGTTAATGGATGTTTTTCTCAAGTTCTCTGTGATTGTTAGTTAGCTTAGTTATATGTGGTGTTATGTGCCACTAAAAATATTATTTATATATTTGTATATCACAACATATAGTAATATATAATATCATTTATTAAACTATGAAATGATGCTGTTTTATATAATTATAAATTATAACATAATATAATATATTATTAAAATGCTTAATTATTGTATTATATGTAATATATTATAAGCATTATACATGTAAATATACATATACATACACAGAATATACATTTGTTTCCTTTTATCAGCATTAAATATATATGTGTGTATGCAAATGCATACACACACACACACATATATATATACCTATATCTACACACACATACACACACACATTGCTTCTTTTAGGGCAAAAGGAGACTTAAAACCAATGAAGGTAACCCCTTTCCACAACCCTCCTCTAAGTTTATCAGCTAGGCCTTTGTAAGGACATGGGTCTCTGAAGGAGCAATCACATTGGAATCACTAGGACAGCTTTGCTCTGGAATATAAAAATAGTTGTTTCTTCCATAATTCCATGCCCCAGAGATCTCTGGATCGGTTGGTGCTAATGAATTATTTTATAATGATAATGAGTTTTATGTTAGAATATTGACTTGCATTGATACTGAAATGGAAAATAAATGAGATAGTGAGACCATCAAATATTTGCATTAACATACATTAATCAAGTATTTGGTTTTAGTTTGGGAGAGATGCCATACTAATGGGCCAGCCACCCTCACTGACAGAACCTGAAGTCCCCCTATAGACCAGTTTCCAATCACTACTGTGGCTGAAAGATGCTCTGGCAGTAGAAAGCCTATCAAACTGCAGCTTTAGCTTCCAGGAAGGAGCAATAGACTCATTTGGACAGAACTAACCTCTGGGGTGTAGATGGAAAACACTTTGGTCTTGAAAATATTGAAGTCTGTTTCTCATTTCATCTTCTTCTACCTCAGAGCACAGCTGCGTTTCTACCATTTCATGCATAGCTCCCACTCAGATGAGCTCAGCTTAAGCTTCCCACCTGGCAAGAATTTAAGGTCCTTTTTGGTCTAGAAGTGCCTTTGTTTCCTCATCAGTCATAAGACTTTATGCAACCCCCTCGCCCATCATCAGCATCTTTTGCATTACGTCTCTTTATGGTTCCAAGAACCACTTCCCTCTTTTTGTAATGCTCTATCAGAGTAATGACTCACAAATTACAAATTGAGAAACCAAACTCTTCTAGTTGCTGAGAAGATTTGCAAGATTTAAATAGTTGTATTCAAATTTTGCTGAAAGAGGACTTCACAATGACTGGAATCCATTTAGAGCGGATTTGGAGCTGTAATTCTCCAAACCACTAATCTCCTCTAAACCTCTACTAAGTCATCTCCTGAAAGATTTAGGGGACTGGAAAGATGCAAATTTAACCTATGTCACAAAAATACAAATTTGAAATATTGGTTCAATAAGTCACACCTGCAAGTTGGATGTTTGGTGGTTTTTTTATGAATATATATGGAATATATTTGACACATATATTTGATGCACATATATTTATACATGTATTTAATGCACATATAGTTAATAATACATATATGCTTAATATTTATAATAGCTATATCTAATAATACATATATATTTCATATATATATGTATGAAATATATATTATATTGATTTTAAAACCTAGTAGATATTTTGTCCAGTTTCAGGATCTCAATAATAGTTTTGGTAAGATTGATGTAAACTTTAGAAATTATACTGATAAATTTTGTGCATTTTTATTAGAAGAAATGAGGCCTCATCCAGAATGATAATATTCCTAAGGGAGGTGTAAAATGATCTGAATAAAAGACAAAAAGTGAATTTAAAATATTTTAAGTATAGCAAAAATGAGCATACTTGAATGCTTTCCATATATGTATATATTTTTTAAGCATATAACAAAATGATTCATTTTTATATTAAATGAAAAGCAAATAATAGACTCAAGTACATGCTAGATAGCTCCTCTTTTAAATTAGATAGACTTTATTCTTTTGGAATTCAAAACAATGTCTAATTTTTCTGAAATTATTTTTCAACTCATATTATTGATATTTAGTATTGAGGAGTTATTTCATCATTAGTTTTATGTTAGAGTAATGACATAATGAAATTGAAAAGAAAAATAAATGAAAATGGTAAGACTATTAAACATCTACATTAGCATAAATCAATAAAGTGTTTTGTTTTGAGATCTTAGAAATTAATTTTCATGGTCCTTTCCTTCAGTAGTGAAGACTTTTATTTACAAATAAAACAACCCAAAATGAAAAAATGAAAAATGTCTTAGAGTATCCCTTGTCATACACTTTAACATACTTTGGACCTTTAAAGTAGTTAGTGTATTTGAAGAGAAGAGAGAAGCTAATATACAACTCAACTCGATTATAAGATATAGGAGTAAAGACTGAAATAATGTCTCTTAGCAGTAGAAGGCTTGTCTAACATGCATAAGGTCCTAGGTTCAGTTCCTACCACATCAAAATAACCATCATAGGAAGTTACATTGATATATGACACCTTTTAGTTCTCCAGTAGTCCTGACTGTCTAGTACATCTGAGATTTATAAAGTATAATAGAATACTAGTTCAGAGCATTGATCTTAGAAACAGAGACAGGTTATGGTTCCAGCTTTTCAAATCATGGAGGCATATTTCTTAGACTTTCTGCGGTTCAGTTTTTCAGGTAAAATGAGGACAATAGAAATAACTTCCTAATAGAATTGAAAACCCAGAAATGAACCCACAGACCTATAGCCAACTAATCTTTGCTAAGGGAACTAAAAAAAAAATAGAAGGAAGAAAGCCTCTTCAGTAAATTGTGTTTGCAAAATTGGTTAATAACCAGTAGAAAACTAAAGCTAGATCCTTATATATCACCCTGTACCAGAATCAACTCCAATGGATCAAAGACATCAAAATCAAAGCAGACATCCTGAAAACATTATAGGATGGAATAAGAGAAATCCTAGGTCTCCTTGGCACAGGCCGAAATTTTCTTAATAGAGACCCAGAAACACAACAAATCAAAGAAAGGTTGGACAAATGGGATTGCATGAAACTGCAGAGCTTCTGCATGGCAAAGGACATAGCTAGCAAGATCAATAGAAAGCCCACAGAGTAGGAGAAGATCTTCACTAGCCATACAACAGACAAGGGTCTCATATCTAAAGTATGCCTGGAACTCAAAAAATTAAATTCCCCAAAAACAAATCCTCAAAGAAAGGGGAAATGAACCCCAAGATAAGGACTCAAATGTTTTTCTTTCTTGCGATTGTTTCTAACATACTTATAAGATGATTTCTTGGTTGCTTTGTATGTCCCTCCCCCACGGTATAACCCCTGTTTTCACTGTATTTGATGTTGGTATAATTTGTGGAGGGGAAGGGAAAAAAACTAATTGTTTAAATAGGGATACAGGTGGACCCATTGCAACAATGAGATGTACAAGACGTTATGTCGAAAAATGAACTTTACAATTTTGGCCAGGAAGGGAGTGGGGGGAAAGGGGAGGGTAGAGATGGGAAGGAATGGGAAGGGGAAATGAAGGAGGAGGCAACAATGCTTCATAATTTCTATGTTGCTTTGTATGTCCTTCCCCCATGATATAACCCATGCTTTCACTGTATTTGATGTTGGTATAACTTGTGGAGGGGAAGGGAAAAAATAAATCATTTAATTAGGGATACAGGTGGACTCATTGCAACAATGAGATGTACAAGTGGTTATGTCGAAAAACGAACTTTACAACTTTGGTGTGTGTGGGGGGAGGATCGGGTTGGAGGAGAGGGCGAGTATTGGAAGGGATGGGAAGGGGAAACAAAGAGGAGGCAACAGTGCTTGATAAGAAATGTACTCATTATCTTGCCCATGTAATTGTAACTCCTCTGTACGGTATTCTCACAATAAAACATAAATAAATGCAAACAAGCATGATACTAAGAGTAAAAATGAAAGAAAGAAATGTACTGATTACCTTGTTCGTGTAATTGTAACCCCTCTGTACGGTATATTCACAATTAAAAAAAACAAAACAAAACAACTTCTCAACTAATAAGTGGGCTAAAGACTTAAAGAGAAACTTCTCTGAAGAGGAAATAAGAATGGCCAATAGACACATGAAGAAATGCTCAACCTCTCTAGACATAAAAGAAATGCAAATCTGGGCTGGGAAGGTGGCTCAGTGGAGAGCTTGCCTTGCATGCAT